>NC_053028.1:281774960-281865767 GCF_003073215.2 Triticum urartu
TGACTAATGTTCAGTCCATGGATTATACGCACTCTCACCCTTCCATCATTGCTAGACTCTTCGGTACCGTGCATTGCCCTTTCTCACATTGAGAGTTGGTGCAAACTTCGCCGGTGCATCCAAACCCCATGATATGATACGCTCTATCACACATAAACCTCCTTATATCTTCCTCAAAACATCCACCATACCTACCTATTATGGCATTTCCATAGCCATTTCGAGATATATTGCCATGCAACTTTCCACCGTTCCGTTTATTATGACATGCATCATCATCGTCATATTGCTTTGCATGATCATGTAGTTGACATCGTATGTGTGGCAAAGCCACCGTTCATAATTCTTTCATACATGTCACTCTTGATTCATTGCATATCCCGGTACACCGCCGGAGGCATTCATATAGAGTCATCTTTTGTTCTAGTATTGAGTTGTAATCATTGAGTTGTAAATAAATAGAAGTGTGATGATCATCATTTTCTAGAGCATTGTCCCAAGTGAGGAATAAAAAAAGAGAAAGGCCATAAAAAAAGAAGGCCCAAAAAAAGAGAAAGGCCATAAAAAAAGAGAAGGCCCAAAAAAAATTTAAAAAATGAGAGAAAAAGAAAGAAGGGACAATGCTATTATCCTTTGCCACACTTGTGCTTCAAAGTAGCACCGTAATCTTCATGATAGAGAGTCTCTTGTTTTGTCACTTTCATATACTAGTGGGAATTTTCATTATAGAACTTGGCTTGTATATTCCAACAATGGGCCTCCTCAAGTGCCCTAGGTCTTCATGAGCAAGCAAGTTGGACGCACACCCACTAGTTTCTTTTGTTGAGCTTTCATACATTTATAGCTCTAGTGCATCTGTTGCATGGAAATCCCTACTCCTTGCATTAACATCAATCGATGGGCATCTCCATAGCCCGTTGATTAGCCTCGTTGATGTGAGACTATCTCCTTTTTTGTCTTCTCCACATAACCCCCCTCATTATATTCTATTCCATCCATAGTGCTATGTCCATGGCTCGCGCTCATATATTGCGTGGAAGTTTATAGGTTTGAGATTACTAAAGTATGAAACAATTACTTGGCTTGTCATCGGGGTTGTGCATGATGAGAGCATTCTTGTGTGACGAAAATGAAGCATGACTAAACTATATGATTTTGTAGGGATGAACTTTCTTTGGCCATGTTATTTTGAGAAGACATAATTGCTTAGTTAGTATGCTTGAAGTATTATTGTTTCTATGTCAATATGAACTTTTATCTTGAATCTTTTGAATCTGAATATTCATGCCACAATTAAGAAGAATTACATTGAAATTATGTCAAGTAGCATTCCACATCAAAAATTCTGTTTTTTATCATTTACCTACTCGAGGACGAGCAGGAATTAAGCTTGGGGATGCTGATACGTCTCCAACGTATCTATAATTTTTGATTGCTCCATGCTATATTATCTTCTGTTTTGGATGTATATGGGCTTTATCATACACTTTTATATCATTTTTTGGGACTAACCTATTAACCCAGAGCCCAGTGCCAGTTTCTGTTTTTACCCTGTTTTAGGGTTTGGAAGAAAAGGAAAATCAAACGGAGTCCAATTGACCTGAAACTTCACGAAACTCTTTTTTGGAAAGAAAGAAGTCCAGAAGACATGGAGTGCATGTCAGGGGACCTTCGAGGAGGCCACGAGGTAGGGGGGGCGCCCACCCCCCTGGGCGCGCCCTCCACCCTCGTGGGCCCCTCGTGCCCCCCTGACGTACTTCTTCCGCCTATATATCTCCATATACCCTAAAAACATCGGGGAGCATAATCGATCGAGAGTTCCGCCGCCAGAAGCCTCCGTAGCCACCGAAAGCCAATCTAGACCCGTTCCGGCACCCTGCCGGAGGGGGAATCCCTCTTCGGTGGCCATCTTCATCATCCCGTTGCTCTCCATGACGAGGAGGGAGTAGTTCTCCCTCGGGGCTGAGGGTATGTACCAGTAGCTATGTGTTTGATCTCTCTCTCTCTCGTGTTCTTGAGGTGATACGATCTTGATGTATCGCGAGCTTTGCTATTATATTTGGATCCTATGATGTTTTCTTCCCCCTCTACTCCCTTGTAATGGATTGAGTTTCCCCTTGGAAGTTATCTTATCGGATTGAGTCTTTAAAGATTTGAGAACACTTGATGTATGTCTTGCCGTGCGTATCTGTGGTGACAATGGGATACCTCATGATTCACTTGATGTATGTTTTGGTGATCAACTTGCAGCTTCCGCCCATGAACCTATGCATAGGGGTTGGAACACGTTTTCGTCATGATTCTCCGGTAGGAACTTTGGGGCACTCTTTGAGATTCTATGTGTTGGTTGAATAGATGAATCTGAGATTGTGTGATGCATATCGTATAATCATACCCACGGATACTTGAGGTGACATTGGAGTATCTAGGTGACATTAGGGTTTTGGTTGATTTGTGTCTTAAGGTGTTATTCTAGTACGAACTCTAGGGCTGTTTGTGACACTTATAGGAATAGCCCAATGGATTGATTGGAAAGAATAACTTTAAGGTGGTTTCGTACCCTACCATAATCTCTTCGTTTGTTCTCCGCTATTAGTGACTTTGGAGTGACTCTTCGTTGCATGTTGAGGGATAGTTATATGATCCAATTATGTTATTATTGTTGAGAGGACTTGCACTAGTGAAAGTAAAAAATCTAGGCCTTGTTTCAACACATTGCAATACCGTTTACGCTCACTTTTATCATTAGTTACCTTGCTGTTTTTATATTTTCAGACTACAAAAACTATTATCTACCATCCATATACCACTTGTATCACCATCTCTTCGCCGAACTAGTGCACCTATACAATTTACCATTGTATTGGGTGTGTTGGGGACACAAGAGACTCTTTGTTATTTGGTTGCAGGGTTGCTTGAGAGAGACCATCTTCATCCTACGCCTCCTACGGATTGATAAACCTTAGGTCATCCACTTGAGGGAAATTTGCTACTGTCCTACAAACCTCTGCACTTGTAGGCCCAACAACGTCTACAAGAAGAAGGTTGTGTAGTAGACATCGGGAAGCCGGGCACGGGCACCGGCGCCGGGCGCCTGGGTGGCGGCGTGGCTCGCCGGCCGGCCGCGACAGGCAGAGGTGACGCAGGGGGCGGCGATCAGCGGGGCGACGGCGGCGCGGCTCGCGGGCAAGGCGGCGGCGGCGACCGCTGCGGTATGGGGCGAGCAGCGGCGTGGCGATGGTAGGGGCAGCGAGCGCGGCGCGGGGAATGGCCGGGCGAAGGAGGCCAGCATTGGCCGCGGGGTGGAGCGGGAGGCGCGGCGGCGCAGGCGAGCAGCCACGGGTGCGTGTGAGGGCGCATCGGGGACGCGGATCAACATGCGGCCAGCGGGCGTCGGCGAGTGCAGCGGCGGCAACAGCAAGCTGCAGCCAGCAACGCGAGGAGGGGGAAGCAGCGGGGCGCGGCTGCACGTGGGCGGGCGCGCGCATAGCCGGAGTGGGGCGCCGGCCAGGGACAGCGCGGCGAGGAGAGGCGGGTCGAGGCTCGCGCGCAGCCGCAGTAGGCAGGGGCCGACCATGGCGCAGTCGGCAGTGCGGCGTGGGGTGGCACGGCGCAACAAGCACGGGACGACGGTGGTGGCGGGGCCGAGCAGCTGCGGAGGAAGGCGAGGCTGCAGGCGGTGGCGGCAGCAGGGGCGGCGATGGCGTGTAGCGATGCAAGCAGTAGCAGCAGTAGTCGCACCTAGGTGCGGGAAGGCGCGCACAGCGGTGAGCAGCCGTGGTCGTGGGCATCAGCGGCAGGTCGGGGCGAGGCGGGGCGCAGCTAAGGCGGGCGCAGGCGCAGTAGTAGCAATAGACGCGGGGCACGGGCGCGTGGACGTGGGCGCGTGTAGGCGATGCTAGCGGCACGATGATGGGTCAGCAAGCACGTCGATGGGGCGACGTTCGGCGGTGGCTATAGGTGGTGTTCAGCAACGGGAGCATAGGAGAAGGGGGGAGGGGACGTGCGGCTCACCGGGAGCCTGTAGTTGTGCAAAGCGTGCTCGAGGGAGGCCCGGGGAGGCGCCGGAGCTCGGATCCATGACCGGGCAGCGGTGACGACCGACGACGAAGACGGATGCGATGGAGCGGCTCCCCGACTCGATCCAACGGTGTAGTCGAAGGAGCAGAAGGCAACGGAGCCCGTGGACCTGCCGGCTTGATACGGGGAGGCTTCTGGCAATGCAGGCGGCGAAGAAACGACTACGGCATGGGCATCCATGGGTGGATCTGGAGGAGGGGAAAAGCAAAAGGGAGATGAACGAGTGGGCGTAGTGGGAGGGGAGACGTCCCCAAGGCACCGGGGTGCCGCCCTTATCCTCTCCGCGGCGATGCCGACGAGGTGGTCCGGCGTGGTCTTGCCCCTGTAGCGACGGGGTCAACGTTACAGTGAGCGGAGGGGATCGACCGCGGGTGTGGGGGTTGGGCTGGGCCAAAGTTGTTAGACAGGCCAAAGTGCATAATGGCACTAGAGCCCATTAACACATAGTAGTTAGGCCTTTTTTTATTCTGTTTGCAGAATTTGTTTGCAATATTTTGAGCTCCCAATTGAGCTTTGTAAAAATGTGGAACTTGGCCACATAAATACATTGCAATAATTGGCACTATCACAAAAAGTTTGTGAGTGGAGTTTGAATTGATTTGGATTTTTCACAAATGGAAAAGTATAAGAAAAAGCTGATTTGGAACTGTTTTAAATTAAATATCTCAAATGAGGTTGAATCATTCATGAGAATTAGTTAGCGAATATTTTCAACCCATTGAACATTTTTGCTTGACAGTTTGAAGAAATAAGAATTTGACTTTTTTGGCGATTTGAATTTGACCTGTGTTTGAAACATGTGAGGTTTAGCAAGAGTAACAGTGGTGGCATGGCATCATTAACAGAGGATTACTGTAGCTTAATTATCTGGGCGTCACATCGGGGAAGGCACTTGGGTGCCTCGCCCGGCGTGGTGTCAAATTATCTACTGACCTATCGGCATAAGCAAGTGGACTATGCAGACCAGATACCTTCTTTGCACATTGCATTGTATTTATTTAGCAGACCAAGTGTGGTACCGCCCGGATCTATATAAGGGGAGGGTCGTGGTCGAACGGAGGACAAGCAACACTACACACACCAATGACTCCACTTCCACGCTCAAGCTAGTACCCCGACAACCACTTATCTCACCCTGACCACCTCTTTTGTACACACAAGCACTTGTACTTCCAAGCCTATTTGGAATACTAACAGGACGTAGGGTTTTACGCCACGATGGCGTCCTGAACCTGTATAAACATTTTTGTGTTCATTCTCTCCTTTCCTATCTTCTATAGTTGATTGACTTGGTGTTTTATCCCCTAGCTGAACTAACAAATACGGGGTATCCTTAACCCCGGTGTCTGGAGATTGCCCTCCGACACACTAGTCTAGAATCCGTTTAATTTTTGCTACACCACGTTTGACTGGAACTTGATGACGGGGCCCGAATGCCTTTGGGGTACTCGGGACAAATCAAGTCTTTAGTGAATTTGTTCTACAAAACCTCAACCGATTCGAGGGCTAATGTTGTGGTCACGTACTACGGGTAGGGTCATGGGATACGCATCTTGGGCCTTACCTAGGGCCCCACATCAAGGCCTCTGGGCCACAAGCACATTCAAATAACCGTCAATACTCGTTCCATTTGGATGTTGATCATTCACTCAGACATTTTATGTGCATTCGGACGATGGCAGTTCACTTGCCTACCTTCTCATCCACTCAGCTACCCCACCAACACTCGGACAAGGGATGCGAACACCTAGCGTGGAATCTAGAACATACGAAGGCGCACGTCTACATACATTATTAGTAATCAATGCTTCGGTTAGCAGTAATAACACTTGTAATAAACTTGATCCATCATTCCCCTGTAAAGTAGAATGATAGAGGGGCGACACACTATATAAGCCGCCTCGTAGCACTTACACAGGGGTTCACAATCTCTGTAATCATACATATGCAAGGAAAACAGACAGCTCCAGAGCTCGAGACGTAGGATCTGTACCTCCACCGTGAGGGGACTGAACTCGTAAACACTTGTGTCACATCTACGCCATATCTAGGGTCAGCTCATGTTCGTACCCTAGTACTCAGTGTCTGAGTTATTCCCACGACACTTTCGACCTCCATCTTCTGGCTCGTGGAGTCTTTAGGTGTAAAACAATTCCTAAATATTTTCCAGATTTTTCATGTCTGTAAAATTTTCACCTCAAAAGCAAAAAAATAAATGGAAAACAAGAACTGGCCTCTCACACTGGATTGATATGTTGGTCCCAATAGATATGATATAAAATTGTGCCAAAATTATGCTAAGTTGATATAAATATGACATGAAACGCACAAAAATTATAGATACGTTGGAGATCGTACTAGGGAGGATAGTGGTTCGTCATTACAATCCCATTCTGGAGAGACCGTTGATTCTCGGGCCGCTCGGTCTGCGAGCTGGCACCGGCCATTCTCACCCTGGTCCCCAAGCGTCGGAGGCGTACGATAACCGTTGCTCAGGGCCTCCACAACAGGGCGTGGGTGGGAGATATCCAGGGTGCCTTGGGGCCGGCTGCGATGGTTCAATATGTCGAGCTTTGGCGCGCCCTGTAGCCCGTCACCCTATCTCTCGACCCCGATGTGCTGCGCTGGAAGTGGACTGATTCGGGCACTACACTGCGAGTTCCTGCTACTGAGCCATGTTTGCTGGCTCTACCATCGTGCCCAACTGGAAACTCATATGGCGCACATGGGCCCCTCTGCAGACCTGTGTCTTTGCGTGGCTCGCAAGCTAGGATCGCTGATGGTCCGCCGCCCGCCTCGCGCGCCATGGCTTGCCGCACGATGACCGCTGCATCTTCTGTGACCAAGTGTTGGAAACCCTCGATCACCTTCTTCTACAATGCCCATTCTCCCGGATCATCTGGCATGAGATCTTCGCCTGGTGCCGGCTGCCAATCTCCCCTCCGAACACTGATGATTGCTTCCTCGAGTGGTGGGCTGATTCTACTAGGCAGGTTCCTGCGGCCATGCGGAAAGGACTCGCCTCCCTCCACCTACTCACGGCGTGGTCCATCTGGCGCCATCGCAATGCATGGATCTTCGACCACATGCACCCCTCTGCTACTCACCTTCTTCAGGTCATCAAGAACGACGCTCGGGCATGGGCATCTGCCGGGGCCAAGGACATCGCAAACTTTATGCCTCCCTGATTCGTAGGTAGTTAGTTTGGGGCCAAGCACCCCCATCTATTTTGCTCATGTACCACTTTTCCACGCCAGCTCTGTATACGTGGTAAGGTGATACCCGTGTAACCCTATCACTATTGTTTTCTACCTATCAATGGAATGATACGCATCTTGCGTATTCGCGAAAAAATTACAATCCCATTCATATTTCGTTTATTTCTCTTTGCTGCTATTTCTCTTACTGCTTTTATTTTAACCCAAAAATAAATAAATAACTGCCGGTCATCTCTTGCGAGATCAGTATTCTCAAACAAATGAAACATGCAATGGAGGACAAGAAAGACACAAGTCCACCATCCGTAGCAAATTTGCCTTTGTTTATTTTTTTTGAAAAATTGTCGCGCTTGTCAACTAAATTTGTCATCCCGGTGTCAACATAAATTGCCACAAAAAATGTTTACTTTGCCATATCTAAAATCCGGTGTCAGATTTTAGCATTTTCGTTGTTCAAAACTCTAAGGTCATTTTTAAGGATTACTTATAAAGACAAAATTGAGCTCCAAAATGTGTGCGACATTGTCTGCAACATCTTGTGCAAGAAAAAAAAATTCCATATGCCGACATATGCATGTGCTAGACCGACCTACGCCCAGGAGATTATTTTACAGGAGAGAGTACACACAAATTGTCTACTTGATGCTTGCCGGTAAACCGCATGTCGTCCAAACGCCAGAGTAGTTAACAGCCAGTCAATTAAACAGGAGGTAAAACAAAGCAGGAAGAATCCGGACAAGGACACTGAAAAGTTAACCGAATCAACTCTCCCTTTGTCCATCTCGGCATTAAACAAACTAATCAACACCAATGATTAAGCAGGGTGAATCACTCGGTTAACAAACTGTCCTTGATCAGTTATATAAGTAGGTGACAAATATTCCCTCATACACTCACCGACTGCCGAGCCAAGCAAAGCAGCAGCCGACGAATGCTATGGCTAAAGAAGTAGAGAGAGGGGCAGAGATGGATGCATCACCGCCTCCTATTGGCCACATGATCGGAGCAGTTGGAACTCACATCAGCATCAGTAGATTAACTAGAAGACTGGGGATTCCGTCCGTCCGGCCGGCCCCGAGGGAATCTCGGTCGCCTGCCTGCTGGGGCTCGTGCGCATCGGTGCTGCACGCTACCTCTTTGATTGAAAACTTTGAACCTTACTTTGTCCACGAGCTCTGCACGCCACGCACACACTGACGCACGGGTGACTGTTCACGCATATGGGCGCTGCATGCGTGCGTGCGTTCCCGCAGCGCGAATCTCCGCGCCGATTGCTCCCGATTGGTTGTTTTATTTTAGTTCCGAAATGGGATTCAGATTTTGGGCTACGACGTGCCTGCATGTGCGCCGTATGCGAGCGTGCGTGACTGGTCACCACCGTGCGCGCGCATGCACCGCACTATGGCACCGTACTCTCCTTGTGATTGCGCTCTTCTTGGCGCTCCTTTTGCCTGTGGAGAACTCGAGACGGTGTCACGCGCCACCGCGATGCAACCGTGTGGGTGTCGTGGGCACAAAGGCTTGTGCACGGGCAAAGTCCCGGTGGACCTTTTGCCGTCGCGGCGGCGCTGCATTGGAGGTTAGAGCAACTTCAACGGGCCGATCCAAACGGACGTTGTTTTTGTTCGTTTGAATCGGCCGCCCGTCCGCCGTCTGCCCTCTTTTAGTTTTGGGTTGACAGTGCGCCCAACGGGCGGACCCATTTTATGACTGCGCGCGTTTTAGATCATGTCGTCGTCCTAATTTTGGCGCTCCAGCGCGCACGAAAGGTTCGCGCACGCGGGGAGGGGGGGAGCGGCCTAGCGCGCGCTGGTTTTGGCGCTCCAGCGCGCGGGAAAGGTTCGCGCGCGCGCCGCGGCCGGCGCTCGTTATAAAGAAGGCGCTCCCTCCACACTCTGTCCGCTGCCCACTCTCGCCGCCTCTGCGCCACCATGTCGATCCGCCGCCTGGGCGCTTCGGATTTTCGCGGAGTCCGCGAGCGCCGCTCCGGCGCCTTCTCCTCCGAGATCTGGTTTCGCGAGAAACGTCCCATCCTCGGCACCTTCGACACCGCAGAGGAGGCGGCCCGCGCGCACGACGCGGCGGCGTGGCGCCTCCTGAGGCCTCGTCGGGATATGAATTTTCCCAACGTGTCGAGCCAACGGGCGCAGGATCTGGCGCCTCTCCCGCAGCTTTTCACCGACGAGGATCGTCGTGTCCACCGAAGGCGGCAGCGTCGCCTCGCCATCACGGAGAAGAACGTGGAAGCCTTGGAGGTGTGGCGCGGAGGCTTCCCACAGGACATCGTCGACGAGCGCCAGTTCTACAAGCAAAGGAGGTGGGAGAGGGACGCGAGGAGGAGGGAGCGAGCCGCCTATCGGGAGGACAAGCGTTCGCGGAAGCAGGCAGCTCAATTGAAACTGAAGCTACGAGAAACATCGGGTTGGGACTTTGAAGACGAGCAGCATGCTGACGCCTACATTCAGACGTCGGAGAAGGACATTACCGAGTCGGAGTCAGAAAGCGACGAGTAGTGGTCTTTTTTTTATCTGTGTACGCTAGAACTATCTATGTATCCATTTTTATCTGAAAAAATGGCCGGCGGTGTCGGTGACGTAGCAGGCGGGCGAGGGGGTGAATCCAATGTGCCACCGACCAGCGGGCCCGGTGAGAAAAGAGAGCGAGCGCGCGCGTGTCCGTCTTGTGTCCGCGCCGACGCAAATCAGGCTAAAAATGGGTCGGGAATGGGTCGGCAGGCGGACAAAAACGAACGCACGTCCGTTTGGGTCGGCGCGTTGGGCTGGCTTTTTTGTCCGCATCGACCCAAACGGATGGCCACGGACGAAATGAGTCGCCCCATTGGAGTTGCTCTTAGAGCGGGGCGGCCACAACGGCCACCCATAATGGTTTTGCTTGCCGTGTAGGTGGCGGTTGGTCGCCGCGAACTGTGTAGTGTGCTTGGTCATGTGGCTTGGATGCGTGAGGACATTTGGCATGTTCTCTCTTTTGAGACGTCATCATGGAGTCCCTTCATCATCATTGTCGTCTCGGGCTTGGGCTCTTTGGATAAAAATCTAAGTTTCGACCTTGTAGAGCGACCATCGTTGAAGTTCATCACCACTTCTCTCTTGGGGGCAAATGCCTTGGAGGTCTGGTCATTCGGCATTTCACGGTGGCTCGGGTTCCTTTAGGGTTTCATCATCGGTCAGGCGAGTGCACAACCTCAGTGGCAACTTTGGAGATCTCCTGCGCATATGGTGTTGTTGTCTATGGTCGCTTGGGCGACATAGGCATCGACTCGACTGGTTCACGGTCTCACACTAGTGTGGGCGCCAAAGCGGCGGCACTGTTCTTGCATGTAGGTGTTGCGTTGGTTGCTTCGGCGACTACGTCATCGACTCGATTGGTGTCTGGCCTTCATGCCAATATGGAAGCTCGAGCTGACGGTGTCGTGGATTAGGAGGTACTCACCACGTCGGTCTATCATTCATGGGCTGGGCCACGGACCCACTAATCACCGAATAATGGGCCATCTTTACCATGACACTTTGCGTACTCAGGATGGAATCTTGGCGCACACTTCAAGCCATATTCAAATATTTGGCATGTTTTATCTCTAGATGCAACCGACAATGTGTAACCCTAGGTATCCCCGGTCCCCATATAAGCCGAGGCATTTAGTCCGTAGAGGCAACATCTTTAGACTCATTCATACAATCTCGAGGTAGATCATCTGTACTTTGTACCGCATCATATCAATACAATCAAAGAAGGACGTAGAGTTTTACCTCTTTGAGGGGGCCCGAACCTAGGTAAACACGTGTCTCTCTACTTCATGTTACCATCTAGCCGAGACCACCAACTCGGGACCCCCTACCTGAGATCTACCGGATTTAGCTCCCACATTGGAGGCCCATGCATGTCCTCTGTGTGGTCGCAAAAGCCCGATGGAAGAATAGTTCAACAATCATACTCGTATGGGGGCCATTTCTACACTGGAACATCAAAACCTTGGCTCAACCAAGATGAAGGAGAACTTTCGAACTCCTACCCATTGCCGGGACATGAATCCCGACGAAACAAATATGGCAATTGGGTCTTCCACTTCAACTTCAAATCTAGTTGATGGCCCTCGAGCGATCGCCACCCAAGACCTGGTTTCGCACCCGCCATAGGATAAGAGTCCCAGCTACTCGAACCAAGCCCGTAGCTCGGATCTGAGGACTCATCATCGCGACCCAGTCAATGGGGTCGCACGGTCTGTCCTAAGAATAACGTTAAATCATCCTCGGGAAGATCTCTTAAGGAAGCAGACGACAAATCGGTCCGGAATCAAAAACATTCTCCCACCCACCCCCACGTCAAGTATTGCCCCGATAACTCAGGGCCATCGATGTCTGGGATTTGGCTATTGTCGTGCAAAAATCAATGGAGACAGTCCGGCAATTATGTTGAGATTCTTGTTTGTAAAAACAAAATCCCATATTGTTGTGACGCAGAGGCCTTAGTGGTGTTCTGATACAATTGCCACGATGGAGGAATCACTAGTACTTTTGCTCGGCAATGCGTTAGAACGTTCCTGAGCTATCTAACATCATAACGAGATACTACGTCATGGAAGACACCTGGCTAGTAGATAAGCATCACAAGGATCTGACATAATCAGGTGATGACGCCAGGCTCCCATGTCATAACTGGCGCCGGAAGCGCTGCAAAACTGAAAAAACCCGTCGATCAACCGCACGCAAGAAGAATAAGCCAGGCACCGGACACAAATCGGTGCTAGATGCACTATTGGACCAACCATGCATGACCCACTCTGTCTCACTAAACACTCATCCAACCCACGGGCTTCGATCATGCTGGGTAATCAGACATGTGGCAAAAGGAGGAATAAAACTCCTAGATAACCTTGGAACTCGGAAAAGTCGAGGAAAAACATCAATCTAGGACGAGGAATCATCCAAGGACGGTGAAATCCTAATGATTTATGAGACTTATCCCTCACGAAACTAGCGAAAGAGAGCTCTTCGGGAGACTAGCTGTGTTAATCTTGTGGTATCCTCAGACAGCAGATGGTTGGATGTGCTGATCACCTTTGGGCAGGAGGACCAGCCGATGTAGAGCCCTAGACGAGGAGTCGTGGCCTTGGTCCTAGACCCCACCATCGATAGCGGTCGATTGACTAAAGTCCTGGTGGATGGCGGTAGTAGCTTAATTCTCACATACGAGGACACCTTGGAAACAATGCAGTTTGACAAGTCCCGCATTGAGCCAAGTCAGACTACCTTCACAGTAATAATCCCAGGAAAAGAAGCACGATACAACATCAGTATCACATTAGACGTGATATTCGGAACACCTGATAACTACCGAATCGAGGAGTTAACCTTCAACATCGTGCCTTTCTGAAGTGGTTACCATGCGCTCCTCAAACAAGGAGTGTTTTCCAAATTCTACGTCATCCCACATTATGCTTACATGAAGCTCAAGATGCAGGACCAAACGGTGTGATCACAACCCAAAACAACATGGCCAGATCGCTCAAAGCCGACAATAAAACGATAGCACTCGTCCTGGAGGCAGAAATCGAGGCCCTCGCAGCCAAAGTGTTGATAGCACTACGTGCAACCGTCAACAAGGATGACATCATTCTAGAAAAAAGATCCAAATCCATGTCATTCAAACTGGCCTATGAGATAGTAAAATTCCAAGTTCATCCTAGTGGCCCATCTGAAATTGCTTCCATCGGAACTCGGCTAGATGCAGAGCTCGATGAAGCACCGCGTAATTTCCTTTGGGAAAGTTTGGATTTTTTTGCTTGGCACCCATCGAATATGAAGGAATACCGAGAAACCTCGCAGAGCACATCCTCAACATAATTGAGTGATTCAAACCCATTAAATAGTGCTACGAAGGTTCCCAGAACCAAAAAGACATGAAATGGGAGAAGAACTGGCCAAGTTGCTGGAAGTCGGATTCATTCGAGAAATCAAACACCCAGAGTGGCTGGCAAATTTGATCATGTTGACAAAGAAGGACAACTCATGCGCATGTGCGTCGACTTTAAAGACATCAATAAAGCATGCCCCAAGGATTTGTTCCCACTACAATGGATCGACCAGATTGTTGATGCCACAGATGGGCATGATTTGCTCTGTTTCCTTGATGTCTACTCTGGCTATCAGCAGAAAAACATGAAAGAATCCGATCAGGCATCTACTACGTTAATCACTCCCTATGGGCCATTTTGTTTCAACACAATGCCCTTAGGGTTCAAAAACGCTGGTGCTACTTACCAGCGAATTATTTAGACATGCCTAGAGCCACAAATCATCGAAGAAGAAGTGGATGATGTGGTTGTCAAAACCAGACAGTCCAATTCGCTCATTGATGATCTTTCAGAAACATTCAAAAACCTCCGAACATACAACATCAAGTTAAATCCGGGAAAATGCGTCTTCGGCGTGCCATCCGGCAAACAACTCGGCTTCATTGTATCCCATAGAGGAATAGAAGAAAATTTGGACAAGATCAGAGCACTGGCACGATTAGAAGTATTGTTAGTGCAATAATTTGCCTCCTTATGTTTTGGAGCTTGTTGACATAAAAAGTATGGGACTTATGTGTTTGCTAGTGCACACAGAGTGACAGGTCCCTAGAATCTAGAGGAGTTTGATTCAAATGCCGAAGATAATCCCCTACCTAGTGGTGAAGGTTATCACTGAAGATTATGATAACAAGAGTGACCCCTAAAAAATTGCTGACGTAAAGCAATTGGTTTGCTCGTCCGGAGGAAGTGACTGTGATCGAGAAGATTGAAGACAAAGTGAAGACGTTGGATTTATTTCGTTGTTTCTCTTCTTATTATTGAGTCATAGGACCACCGTACTATTAAGAGGACTGTAGCATTCGAAGCTTTGATTCTTTGATGCTAAGCCCATACCCTATGAAAGTTGCAAGAGAAATCTCTTTGTGTTACGAGCAAATACTTGCTAGTGAGAGACTATGATCTTCTTCGCTGCGAGAGATTTGTCTCTAACCGAGGAGTTAGCATTACTTGGTCCTCAAGTAATGTTACCGTTGCTCTTTGAAATCCGACCATTGAGAATGTGTCGGTTGGCCATTGATTGGACCGCGTGTACAAAATGGTCATTTCCCACCAGGGAAGGTTGCGGCTATAAATAGCCACCCCGCATCGGTGTTGTCCGGTGGCTGCTCCGTTTCATTGTGAGAAGATTGTTGAGAAACCCCCTCTCCAGAGTGATTTTAGTTTAAAATCCACCGAGATAAAAACCCTAGAGCTGCAAAATTAGATAGTGGTTCAGCATCACTCGAATCTAAGTCTAGTACGCTCTGCCTATTACTCTTCAGAGCTGCAAACTCTCTAGACGGTTAGGTGTCAATTTCTTCAGAGACCAAGAGTAATTGTGGTTCTTGAAGAAGAAGTCTGTAAAGGTTTGGAGATCGCCTGAAGTATCTACCACGAGTGATCGACATTAGTTGACGAACCAATTGTCAAGGAGAATAGGGCAAAGAGAGTTTATCTTCTGTGTTAAGTCACAACCCCTCCAACCAGATGTAGTCCCTGTGTAGAAGGACGAACTAGTCTACGAAATACCTTGTCGCCATCGAGCATCACTGGTTACCTCTATTTCTTCTCTTTACATTCGAACAGTTTCAATCATGTGATTTATCTCGATGCATATTTTTAGTTTCCATTCGGTAGCTTGTACGCGCTCATTATACTCTATTTTCATTCACTCCGCTGCTGGGTTCCGAGAGTTTTGAGATTTCTGAAGAAATTTTAAAACTCCCATTCACCCCCTCTGGTAGACATACTTCGTTCCTACAATTGGTATCAGAGCAAGGTACTCCTTGACTCTACTCATTTTGTTCTAACCACCGTCGAGTTTAAGTATGTCTTCAGTGAGGTACAAGTTGCATCTCAAGTTTCCCATATTCGATGAGATGGACTATCCCTTCTGGAAAGAGAAGATGAAGATCCGTCTCCGAGCTATTGATGATGATATGTAGAACGTGGTGCAGAATGGATTCATGGTTGAAGTGCCCCAAGTCCCCACTGACCAGGAGAAGAAACTCATTTAGATGGATGCTTAAGCTAAAGATGAAATTGGTGGCCATCTCTCTCGTGCTCAATTTTTTCGCTACCGTCATTGTGAAACTGCGAAGGAATTGTCGGACATTCTCGAAAAGATAAATGAGGGTGTTTCAACTCATAAAGAGGCTCACATTGATACTCTTCGGGTGAAGTTCAATCGGTTCAAGTGAATTGGAAATGAAAGATATCAGCAAACTTTCGATCGTCTAAGTGATATTGCAAATGAGCTACAAGGTCTCAGCACCAAAGACATCACTGATCACGAAGTTGTGAAGAGACTCTACATTCTCTTGATAGTTCATTCGACACACTAGTTCTGATGATTAGGGAACGACCTGATTTCAAAGATCTCGACTCTGCTGACATTATGGAAAGGCCAAACACCCACAAGGAAAAAGAAGAAGAAAAGAGAGATCTCTATGGCTCAAGTCACCGCAAAAATCATGCTCTCAAGGCTGTGGCTGACTCTTCCTCCGAAGGAAATGCCGAAGAAGATTCAGATGACCCAGAAAGGATCAGCAAAGATCTCTCATTAGTCGCGAAAAGATTCAAGCACCTTCATAGGAAAAACCAGTTCCACAAGAAAGGGTCAAGCAACTCTGGCGGTTCAAAATCTTCATCAAAACCTATAGGAGATTACACCCGCTTCAAGTGCAAAACGCCAGGACACTTCATTTTGGACTGCCCTCTCCGGGAAGCTGAAATCCGTGCCATTGGAAGATATGATTCATGAAACTACCATGGCAAGGGCAAGAGCAAGAACTACGACTCCGATGATGAGAACAAAACGAAGAAGTTCTTCAAGAAGAAGGACAACTCCTTCTCAAAGTCTTCGTCAAGATCTTCCTCAAGGGATCCCTCCAAGTCCTCCTCCAACCGCAAGAATACCTCTCGCAAGGCCAAGGTTTACATTGGCAAGGAGATGGACTCTGATGAAGAAGAGTCATCTGACTCCGATGAAGCAGATGAATCCGATGAGGATTCTGATTTTAGCATGGCTGGCATAGCATGTGCCTCCACCCTTGCATCAAACTTCTTCGAGAATCATTCGAACGACGACGATTCTCCTGCCTACTGCTTCATGGCTAAAGCTTCGAAAGAAAAGGTATCCACCAAACAATCACAAGGTTCAGTCAAGTGATCAATATTCTTCTGATGAGGATGACCATGCTAAACTGATCAAAATTGCTAATATACAACAAAACTCTCTTGAGAAAATTGAGAAAACCCTCTGGAAATCTGAAGGGTTGTTGGTTGAGGAGATGGAGAAAAATTAGTCGTTGGCGAAGGAGCACTCTAGTCTCAAGTCACAAATGGAAGAACTATCAACTTGTCATGATTTTCTATCGTCCGACCATGAGAGATTGACCTATGATTACCTGAAAAGGAAATAGGAACTTGAGTCCCTGAGAGAGGCTCATGATGACTTGATCACATAAAATTCTCTTCTCACCCGACAACTCAAAGAGAAACCTAAAGTGTTCATACCACCTTGCTTAAAATGCCTTGAGCGCAGCAATGCTGAATCAAATGTTGAATCTTCTGCGAATGCTAACCCCTCTGTCGAGGAAAATGGTTATGTGTCTAATGAGAATGCTAGGTTGAAGGATCTTCTTCATATAGGAATGTTCAAGTCTCTCAAAGGGCATCAAACCCTTTGTGATGTTCTGAAGAAATCCATTCTTCACAAAAATCCCAGGAAAGAAGGTATTAGTTTCGAAAGGAAACTGAATGAAATTGGCTCCTACTGGGAACCTGATCAATATCCTCGCACTATGTGGGTACCTACCAAGAGTAAAATGCTTGATCCATCTTTACTTTCGGGATATGACTCTCCTATCCCTGAATACTCTTAGGATGATTCTCTAGACAACTACAGTCTGTTCAAAAACCAACATGGTGTGGCTGTTGCTCGCTATGTTGGACCAAACAGCAGGAATGGCCCCCAAAGAAAGCTATCTGGGTGCCCAAGAAAACTATCGAAGCATTGCCTATTACTACCTTACTAACCATGCGGACAGAAAAAGTTCAAAAAATGAGTACATGCATACCTCATTCAACCATTATGCTCATTCATCTAGGAAGGATTTCAATGCATATTCCTTTGATTATGCTCGCACTTGATACGTTCGTTTTGCATCATGCTTTTTATTGATATTTATTGCATTATGGGCTATTATTACACATTATAGCACAATACTTATGCCTTTTCTCTCTTATTTTACAAGGATTACATGAAGAGGGAGAATGCCGGCAGCTGGAATTCTGGACTGGAAAAGGAGCAAATCTGAGAGACCTATTCTGTGCAACTCCAAAAGTCCTGGAAAATTTCCGGAGAATTATTTTGAAATATATAAAAAATATTGGGTGAAGGAAGTACCAGAGGGGACCCACCAGGTAGCCACAAGGGTGGGGGGTGGGGGCGCGCCCTCCTGGCTTGTGGGCCCCTTGGCAGGCCTCCGGTGCCCATATTTTGTTATATGAAGGGTTTTGACCTAGAAAAAATCAAGAGGAAGCTTTCGGGACGAAGCACCACGGTGTGGAGGCGGAACTTGGGCAGAACCAATCTAGGGCTCCGGCAGAGCTGTTCTGCCGGGGAAACTACCCTCCCAGAGGGGGAAATCATTGTCACCGTCATCACCAACGATCCTCTCATCGAGAGGGGGTCAATCTCCATCAAAATCCTCACCAGAACCATCTCCTCTCAAACCTTAGTTCATCTGTTGTATCCGATCTTTGTCTCAAAACCTCAGATTGGTACATGTGGGTTGCTAGTAGTGTTGATTACTCCTTGTAGTTTATGCTAGTTGGTTTATTCGGTGGAATATCATATGCTCATAACCTTAATGATAATTAACACTCCTATGATTATGAACATGAATATGCTTTGTGAGTAGTTACGTTTGTTCCTGAGGACATGGGACAAGTCTTGTTATAAGTAATCATGTGAATTTGGTATTCATTCGATATTTTGATGAGATGTATGTTGTCTCTCCTCTAGTGGTGTTATGTGAACGGCGACTACATGACACTTCACCATGATTTGGGCCTAGGGGAAGGCATTGGGAAGTAATAAGTAGATGATGGGTTGCTAGAGTGACACAAGCTTACACCCTAGTTTATGTGTTGCTTCGTAAGGGGCTGATTTGGATCCACATGTTTCATGCTATGCTTAGATTTATCTTAATTCTTCTTTCGTAGTTGCGGATGCTTGCGAGAGGGGTTTGCCAGATTCAGGGCTCTGCAGACCCACGAAAGATTTGAACTTTGGGGTGCGTGCGAAGAACTCAATCTCACCAGCCTACCAACTTGACTCCCTCACAGCCTAGCTCGATGAACAGGAAAGGAAAGAGACATGGCAATTTACCCAGGTTCGGGCCACCTTGCGGTGTAAGACCCTACTCCTGCTTTGTGGTGGATTAGCTTCAAGGTGGGCTGAGAATGAACTAGTACAGAGGAAGAATAGCCTCCGGAGGCCAGTTCTTATGTGTGAGCCGCTAAGGAGGGATTGGATTCGATCCCCTTCTTTGGTGGTGCCTAAGCTATATTTATAGTGGCCTTAGTCCTCTTACCCCAAAATGAAGGCGGGAAGGGATCCCACAACGGCCATGTTCGAAGGGAGACAAATATTACATCTTATCCTGACAAAAGGTGGTCTTCGCGTGCAAAGCTTCTGGACATGACGTCGTTGTGGGCTCGGCGATGACCTCCGTCCTGCTGTCCTGGCGGTCTTGGTCTTGTAGCACAGAAATGGAAACCTTTGGCTGATTCCTCGGGACTCCGCACCTGCGCTTGCTTCCTTAGCACCAAAGAGGAAACATGTTGTACTGCGCCCGCTGGCACCCGCCTGGCCTTGGTCGTCATGGCTTGTGTCACCTTAACCTCACGAGGGGAGCGCCTGCATAGGAATCTCTGCTCCTCAAGAGCCAGCCTAAGGAGGCTGTTCCCTCTGGAGGTCTTGGCGTCGTCCGCCTCTCGAGGCTTGGCCTCCTCACGAGGGTCTTGTGTTGTTGATGCCGAAGATGGGCCATACCAGGCCGTTGATGGAGCCACGCCGTGGGCCGCAGCAGGCAAGTCTGGGTACCCCGGTTCCCAGAACACCGACAATAGCCCCCGGGCCGAAGGCGCCCTCGGACTTGGCTTCAAGGCGAAGACAAAGGGGAAGGGCGAAGCGCCGTGGGCCCCAACCGCTTGCGGACCTAGTCGACGCATGGCACTTGATGGGACGTGGGCGTCTCCGCTTCCCCACGATGCCTCGGCAACTGTTTGACTTGACAATAGCCTGCTGCATGCAAAAAAGATCATCATTACTGGGGATCGTGGGAGGCAAGCGGTTGGCCTCCCTCTGGCTATAAATGGGGGGAGCCCCCACGCTCATCTCCGTCTTCTCGTTGCTTTCCTCTTCTTTTTCCTTCTTGTTTTTCTGCCCCGTCGAAGCATCCATGGCACTGGTGAGGAGGTTCTCCACGGCAGAGAAAGGGAAGTCCCCCAAGGAGGGGCCAGGCTTGCCACCACCCAAGAGAGGCCATGGGCGGCCCCGAAAGCACGCGGTGACTCCAGCTACGGCCTCTCGGGGGCGCGGGCGCGCCCCTTCAACGACCGGTGTTGCCTCTGGCAGCCATGGTGGTGCCGCTTCTCATGGTAGGAGCTGCCGCGGACGGGGCGACCTCAGCAATGGGGGGAGGTGTGCGGCGATCACCCGGCCACCATGGTTGTGCTCCCACTCAGTCGACGCATCTCCAGAATTCATCGTGTGGTCGGGGAGGCCAGCGGGCATCTGGTTCCAGCTTCTGTGTTCCTTCATGAGTGTGCTGCCGGCCAGAGGGCCCGGTGGTCTCTGGCAGCAGGCCGACGACTGCTGCAGCAAGGCCTCGTGGTGGACGTTGAAGTCACCATTGCTGGCAACATGTTCCTGAACTGCGGGTGGCAACCATTTGCCCTCGCGCGCGGCTTTCATGGGAGGTGCACCCTCCACTTCAGGTATGATGGCACCATGACCCTCTATGTCAGGGTCTTCGGGGAAAACGGCCGGCGCCTGGGATGCTACCCGAAGAGCGACAGCGACGACGAGGACGACAACATCGGCATCGCCGCTGGCGGTGAGCTTGCCCTTGGTGACGGTCATGCCGCCTCTAGCGGTGGAGGCTCCTCTTCTGGGCAGAGCACAAGTGATGGCGACTACGATGAGCCGCCACACCGCCGGGCTCGGACCAGGGAGGACGACGAGATGCATTGCCGGTGCCCTCCCCCCTTGAAGCATGAGGAGGACTCCGACTAAGATCGAGCATTGTTGGAGCCGGGCCTCCGGAGCCACTGTAGCAGTGGGGCTTGCTTTTGTTTCTTTCTTCCCCCCACATCGAAAAAATGTACAAGGCCCTGTTGGGGCGTCTAATGAATCATGGCGCTTGCGCCATTATGCTATGCTCGTAACTTTTATGTTATGTCGTGATGTTCGTGTTGCTACTGGGTGTGGTTAGGGTGACTTAGCTTGGTGTGCTCGCAGTAGACTACTGAGGGCCTCCTTCTTTGAAACTTGAGGATGGTCGAACCCCCGGAGGCACCATGTGGCTGCAGGTTCAGAAAACCTCACGAAGTGCCATACCTCGCGCAAGCCCCCCAACATCTCGATGCCCGGAGGCACGGACTCGAGAGGGCGCGCCTGCCCGTGATCTCGGTTGAGAGCGTCCCACGAGGACTAAGGCGCCAAAGCTGGGGAAGCAAGGTTTTGGAGAGGTGTGGTCGTGGGCGAGCCCAGGCGCACACACCATACCTAGCCCCCACGCGCGGGACACGCGAGGAAGAGTGATGGGCAACTGCCACTCTCCCTAAGGCAAAATTCACAGGGCGAACACTGCGAGGAGATAGAAAGAAAGAGATTTCCCAACCCTTGCGAATGAAGATGCAAAAACTCCAAATTAATTCAAGAAGTTGCAAAACAGCTACAGAAAGCAAGCAAAAGAACAGGCGCGTCCGGCACCTAGACTAGTCTTCTTGTCTTCCCATGCTACCTCTTGAGCACTGCGTTGGTTTCCCCCGAAGAGGAAGGGATGATGCAGCAAAGTAGCATAAGTATTTACCTCAGTTTTTGAGAACCAAGGTATCAATCCAGTAGGAGGCTATGCGCGAGTCCCTCGCACCAGCACAAAACAAATAAATCCTCGCAACCAACGCAAATGGGGGTTGTCAATCCCTATAGGGCCACTTACGAGAGTGAGATCTGATAGATATGATAAGATAATATTTTTGGTATTTTTATGATAAAGATGCAAAGTAAAATAAAGGCAAAGTAAATAGCAAAGGAAATAACTAAGTAGTAGGAGATCAATATGATAAAGATAGACCCAGGGGCCATAGGTTTCACTAGTGGCTTCTCTCGAGAGCATAAGTATTCTATGGTGGGTGAACAGATTACTGTTGAACAATTGACAGAATTGAGCATAGTTATGAGAATATCTAGGTATGATCATGTATATAGGAATCACGTCCGAGACAAGTAGACCGACTCCTGCCTGCATCTACTACTATTACTCCACTCATCGACCGCTATCCAGCATGCATCTAGAGTATTAAGTTAAAAACAGAGTAACGCCTTAAGCAAGATGACATGATGTAGAGGGATAGACTCATGCAATATGAAGAAAACCCCATCTTGTTATCCTCGATGGCAACAATACAATACGTGCCTTGCTGCCCTTACTATCACCGGGAAAGGACACCGCAAGATTGAACCCAAAGCTAAGCACTTCTCCCATTGCAAGAAAGATCAATCTAGTAGGCCAAACCAAACTGATAATTCGAAGAGACTTGCAAAGATAACCAATCATACATGAAAGAATTCAGAGAAGATTCTAATATTATTCATAGATAGACTTGATCATAAACCCACAATTCATCGGTCTCAACAAACACACCGCAAAAAGAAGATTACATCGAATAGTTCTCCACAAGAGAGGGGGAGAACATTGTATTGAGATCCAAAAAGAGAGAAGAAGCCATCTAGCTACTAACTATGGACCCGTAGGTCTGAAGTAAACTACTCATACTTCAACGGAGAGGCTATGGTGTTGATGTAGAAGCCCTCCATGATCGATGCCCCCTCCGGCGGAGCTCCGGAAAAGGCCCCAAGATGGGATCTCGTGGATACAGAAAGTTACGACGGTGGAATTAAGGTTTTGGCTCCGTATCTAATCGTTTGGGGGTACGTGGATATATATAGGAGGAAGGAGTATGTCGGTGGAGCAACAGGGGGCCCATGAGGGTGGAGGGCGCGCCTAGGGTAGGCAGGCGCGCCCCCCTACCTCGTGGCCTCCTGTTTCTTTTCTTGACGTAGGGTCCAAGTCTCTCTGGTCTTATTCGTTGAGAAAATCACATTCCCGAAGGTTTCATTCTGTTTGGACTCCGTTTGATATTCCTTTTCTTCGAAACCTTAAAACAGGCAAAAAAATAGCAATTCTGGGCTGGGCCTCTGGTTAATAGGTTAGTCCCAAAAATAATATAAAAGTGGATAATAAAGCCCAATAATGTCCAAAACAGTAGATAATATAGCATGGAGCAATCAAAAATTATAGATACGTTGGAGACGTATCAAGCATCCCCAAGCTTAATTCCTGCTCGTCCTCGAGTAGGTAAATGATAAAAACAGAATTTTTGATGCGGAGTGCTACTTGGCATAATTTTAATGTAATTCTTCTTAATTGTGGTATGAATATTTAGATCAGAAAGATTCAAGACAAAAGTTCATATTGACATAAAAATAATAATACTTCAAGCATACTAACAAAGCAATTATGTCTTCCCAAAATAACATGGCTAAAGAAAGTTACCCCTACAAAATCATATAGTCTGGCTATGCTCTATCTTCACCACACAAAATATTTAAATCATGCACATCCCCGATGACAAGCCAAGCAATTGTTTCATACTTTTGACATTCTCAAAACTTTTTCAATCTTCACGCAATACTTCAGCGTGAGCCATGGATATAGCACTATAGGTGGAATAGAGTGGTGGTTGTGGAGAAGACAAAAAGGGAGAAGATAGTCTCACATCAACTAGGCGTATCAATGGGCTATGGAGATTCCCATCAATAGATATCAATGTGAGTGAGTAGGGATTGCCATGCAACGGATGCACTAGAGCTATAAGTATATGAAAAGCTCAAAAAGAAACTAAGTGGGTGAGCATCCAACTTGCTTGCTCATGAAGACCTAGGGTAATTTGAGGAAGCCCATCATTGGAATATACAAGCCAAGTTCTATAATGAAAGATTCCCACTAGTATATGAAAGTGATAACATGAGAGACTCTCTACTATGAAGATCATGGTGCTACTTTGAAGCACAAGTGTGGTAAAAGGATAGTAACATTGCGCCTTCTCTCTTTTTCTCTCACTTTTTTATTTTTTTATTTGGGTCTTTTCTCTTTTTTTATATGGCCTCTTTTCTTTCTTTTTTTTCGTCCAGAGTCTCATCCCGACTTGTGGGGGAATCATAGTCTCCATCATCCTTTCCTCACTGGGACAATGCTCTAATAATGATGATCATCACACTTTTATTATTCTTACAACTCAACAATTACAACTCGATACTTAGAACAAAATATGATTCTATATGAATGCCTCCGGCGGTGTATCGGGATATGCAATGATACATGTGTGACATGTATGAAAGAATTATGAATGGTGGCTTTGCCACAAATACGATGTCAACTACATGGTCATGCTAAGCAATATGACAATGATGGAGTGTGTCATAATAAACGGAACAGTGGAAAGTTGCATGGCAATATATCTCGGAATGGCTATGGAAATGCCATAATAGGTAGGTATGGTGGTTGTTTGATACTGGCGAAAGGTGCGGGGTATTAGAGAGGCTAGCAAAGGTGGAAGGGTGAGAGTGCGTATAATCCATGGACTGAACATTAGTCATAAAGAACTCATATACTTATTGCAAAAATCTACAAGTTATCAAAGCAAAGTATTACGCGCATGCTCCTAGGGGGATAGATTGGTAGGAAAAGACCATTGCTCGTCCCCGACCGCCACTCATAAGGAAGGCAATCAGAAAATAAATCATGCTCCGACTTCATCACATAACGGTTCACCATACGTGAATGCTACGGGAATCACAAACTTCAACACAAGTATTTCTCAAATTCACAACTACTCAACTAGCACAACTTTAATATCACCATCTTTATATCTCAAAACAATTATCGAGTATCAAACTTATCATAGTACTCAACACACTCATAAGAAAATTTTATTATTAATCTTGTATACCAAGCATATTAGGATTTTAAGAAAATTACCATGATATTTAAGACTCTCAAAATAATCTAAGTGAAGCATGAGAGATCAATAGTTTCTATAAAACAAATCCACCACCGCGCTCTAAAATATATAAGTGAAGTACTAGAGCAAAATTATATAACTCAAAAGATATAAGCGAAGCACATAGAGTATTCTGACAAATTCTAAATCATGTATGGCTGTCTCAAAATGTGTGTACAGCAAGGATTATTGTGGTAAACTAACAAGCAAAGACTCAAATAATACAAGACGCTCCAAGAAAAACACATATCATGTGGCGAATAAAAATATAGCTCCAAGTAAAGTTACCGATAGAAGTAGACGAAAGAGGGGATGCCTTCCGGGGCATCCCCAAGCTTTGGCTTTTAGGTGTCCTTATATTTTCTTGGGGGTGCCATGGGAATCCCCAAGCTTAGGCTCTTGCCACTCCTTGTTCCATAATCCATCAAATCTTTACCCATAACTTGAAAACTTCACAACACAAAACTTAAAGTAGAAAATCTCGCCAGCTCCGTTAGCGGAAGAAAATAAAAGACCACTTCAAGGTACTGTAATGAAATCATTATTTATTTATATTGGTGTTATACCTACTGTATTCCAACTTATATATGGTTTATAAACTATTTTACTAGCCATAGACTCATCAAAATAAGCAAACAACACACGAAAAACAGAATCTGTCAAAAACAGAACAGTCTGTAGTAATCTGTAGCTAGCGCAAGATCTGGAACCCCAAAAATTCTAAAATAAATTTATGGACGTGATGAATTTATCTATTAATCATCTTCCAAAATAATTAACTAAATATCACGTTCCAAATAAAAATGGCAGAAGTTCTCGTGAGCACTAAAGTTTCTGTTTTTTTACAGCAAGTTCAACAAGACTTTCCCCAAGTCTTCCCAACGGTTCTACTTGGCACAAACACTAATTAAACACAAAAAACACAACCAAAAAAGAGGCTAGATAAATTATTTATTACTAAACAGGAGCAAAAATCAAGGAATAAAAATAAAATTGGGTTGCCTCCCAACAAGCGCTATCGTTTAACGCCCCTTTCTAGGCATAATAATCAAGAATAGATCTAGGTATTGCCATCTTTGGTAGGCAATCCATAAGTGGCTCTCATAATAGATTCATAAGGTAATTTAATTTTATTTCTAGGAAAGTGTTCCATGCCTTTCCTTAATGGAAATTGGAATCTAATATTTCCTTCCTTCATATCAATAATTGCACCAATCGTTCTAAGGAAAGGTCTACCAAGAATAATAGGACATGAAGGATTGCAATCTATGTCAAGAACAATAAAATCTACGGGCACATAATTCCTATTTGCAAAAATAAGAACATCATTAATTCTTCCCATAGGTTTCTTAATAGTGGAATCCACAAGGTGCAAGTTTAGAGAGCAATCATCAAAATCACGGAAACCTAACAAATCACACAAAGTCTTTGGAATCATGGAAACACTAGCACCAAAATCACATAAAGCATAGCATTCATGATCTTTAATTTTAATTTTAATAGTTGGTTCCCACTCATCATAAAGTTTTCTAGGGATAGAAACTTCCAATTCAAGTTTTTCTTCATAAGATTGCATCAAGGCATCAACGATATGTTTAGTAAACGCTTTATTTTGACTATAAGCGTGAGGAGAATTTAACACGGATTGCAACAAGGAAATACAATCAATAAAAGAGCAATTTTCATAGTTAAATTCCTTGAAATCCATAATAGTGGGTTTAGCAACAGCTAGGATTTTAATTTCTTCAATCCCACTTTTATCAAATTTAGCATCAAGATCAACAAATTCCGAATTCTTAGAACGCCTCCTAGGTACAGGTGGATCATATTCAGTCCCATCATTATCAAGATTCATATTGCAAAACAAAGATTTAATAGTGGACACATCAATAACTTTTAGATCTTCATCTTCATAGGAACTAGAAGAACACGCTCTTATAAAGGCATCTTTCTTAGCATGCATCCTAGCGGTTCTTTCTTTGCACTCATCAATGGAAATTCTCATGGCTTTGAGAGACTCATTGATATCATGCTTAGGTGGAATAGAACTAAGTTTCAAAGAATCAACATCAAGAGCAATTCTATCAACGTTCCTAGCCAAATCATCAATCTTAAGCAATTTTTCTTCAATCATAGCATGAAAATTCTTTTGCGAAGTAATAAATTCTTTAATATTAGATTCGAAATCAGAGGGCATCTTATTATAATTTCCATAAGAATTGTTGTAGGAATTACCATAATTATTAGAGGGATTACTAGGATAAGGCCTAGAGTTGAAATTTCCTCTATACGCGTTGTTACCAAAATTGTTCCTACCAACAAAATTCACATCCATAGATTCATTATTATTCTCAATCAAAGTAGACAAGGGCATATCATTAGGATGAGAAGAAATACTCTTATTAGCAAATAATTTCATAAGTTCATCCATCTTTCCACTCAAAACATTAATTTCTTCTATCGCATGCACCTATTTATTAGTAGATTTTTCAGTATGCCATTGAGAATAATTAACCATAATATTATATAGGAGTTTAGTAGCTTCTCCTAAAGTGATTTCCATAAAAGTGCCTCCCGCGGCTGAATCTAAAAGATTTCTAGAAGCAAAATTCAATCCGGCATAAATTTTTTGAACAATCATCCACAAATTTAAACCATGAGTAGGGCAATTACGTATCATTAATTTCATTCTCTCCCAGGCTTGTGCAACATGTTCATGATCAAGTTGTTTAAAATTTATAATATCGTTTCAAAGAGAGATGATCTTAGCGGGAGGAAAATACTTAGAGATAAAAGCATCTTTGCACCTGTTCCGTGAATCGATACTATTTTTAGGCAAAGACAAAAACCAAGCTTTAGCACGATCTCTAAGCGAAAAAGGAAATAGCTTCAATTTAACAATATCATTATCCACATCTTTCTTCTTTTGCATGTCACATAAATCAACGAAGCTATTTAGATGGGTAGCGGCATCTTCACTAGGAAGGCCGGAAAACGAATCTTTCATGACAAGATTCAGCAAAGCAGTATTAATTTCACAAGATTCAGCATCGGTAAGAAGAGCAATCGGAGTGCTAATAAAATCATTGTTGTTGGTATTGGTGAAGTCACACAATTTAGTATTATCTTGAGCCATCGTGACAAGCAAGCAAACTAACACACAAGCAAACAAAAAGCAAGCGGGTGAAAAGAGGCAAATAGAGAAAGAGAGGGAGGATAGAGAGAGAGAGGGCGAATAAAACAGAAAGGGTGAAGTGGGGGGAGAGGAAAACGAGAGGCAAATGGCAAATAATGTAATGCGGGAGATAAGGGTATGTGATGGGTACTTGGTATGTTGACTTTTGCATAGACCTCCCCGGCAACGGTGCCGGAAATCCTTCTTGCTACCTCTTGAGCATTGTGTTGGTTTTCCCCGAAGAGGAAGGGATGATGCAGCAAAGTAGCGTAAGTATTTCCCTCAGTTTTTGAGAACCAAGGTATCAATCCAGTAGGAGGCTACGCGCGAGTCCCTTGCACCTGCACAAAACAAATAAATCCTCGCAACCAACGCAAATAGGGGTTGTCAATCCCTATAGGGCCACTTATGAGAGTGAGATCTGATAGATATGATAAGATAATATTTTTGGTATGCTTATGATAAAGATGCAAAGTAAAATAAAGGCAAAGGAAATAACTAAGTAGTAGGAGATCAATATGATAAAGATAGACCCGGGAGCCATAGGTTTCACTAGTGGCTTCTCTCGAGAGCATAATTATTCTACGGTGGGTGAACAAATTACTGTTGAGGAATTGACAGAATTGAGCATAGTTATGAGAATATCTAGGTATGATCATGTATATAGGCATCACGTTCGAGACAAGTAGACCGACTCCTGCCTGCATCTACTACTATTACTCCACTCATCGACCGCTATCCAGCATGCATCTAGAGTATTAAGTTAAAAACAGAGTAACGCCTTAAGCAAGATGACATGATGTAGAGGGATGGACTCATGCAATATGAAGAAAACCCCATCTTGTTATCCTGGATGGCAACAATACAATATGTGCCTTGCTGCCCTTACTATCACCGGGAAAGGACACCGCAGGATTGAACCCAAAGCTAAGCACTTCTCCCATTGCAAGAAAGATCAATCTAGTAGGCCAAACCAAACTGATAATTCGAAGAGACTTGCAAAGATAACCAATCATACATAAAAGAATTCAGAGAAGATTCAAATATTATTCATAGATAGACTTGATCATAAACCCACAATTCATCGGTCTCAACAAACACACCGCAAAAAGAAGATTACATCGAATAGTTCTCCACAAGAGAGGGGGAGAACATTGTATTGAGATCCAAAAAGAGAGAAGAAGCCATCTAGCTACTAACTATGGACCCATAGGTCTGAAGTAAACTACTCACACTTCATCGGAGAGGCTATGGTGTTGATGTAGAAGCCCTCCGTGATCGATGCCCCCTCTGGCGGAGCTCCGGGACAGGCCCCAAGATGGGATCTCGTGGATATAGAAAGTTACGGCGGTGCAATTAGGGTTTTGGCTCTGTATCTGATCGTTTGGGGGTACGTGGATATATATAGGAGGAAGGAGTACGTCGGTGGAGCAACAGGGGGCCGACGAGGGTGGAGGGCGCGCCTAGGGTAGGCAGGCGCGCCCCCCTACCTCGTGTCCTCCTGTTTCGTTTCTTGACGTAGGGTCCAAGTCTCTCTGGTCTTATTCGTTGAGAAAATCACGTTCCCGAAGGTTTCATTCCGTTTGGACTCCGTTTGATATTCCTTTTCTTCGAAACCCTAAAACAGGCAAAAAAACAACAATTCTGGGCTTGGCCTCTGGTTAATAGGTTAGTCCCAAAAATAATATAAAAGTGGATAATAAAGCCCAATAATGTCCAAAACAGTAGATAATATAGCATGGAGCAATAAAAAAATATAGATACGTTGGAGATTTATCATCCCACAAGCGCAGAGCATGGGGCCTCCACTAGGACATGGGTGGGAGCCCCCGTGAGGCCCAGGGGTGGCACTCATGAGACTCCGGGGCGTGTATATCCCCAACTCATTATTACGTGAGAGTGTCACAAGTGGAGATCTTCACAGGCGCGGAGCCTTGATCATGGGTAGAACTTCCGGAGATGCTGGATGTTCCAGGCATTCTGTATGGGGATCCTGTCCTGCATCTCAAGGCGCGCGGCACCAGGTGTGGAGACACATGCGATCCTGAACAGGCCCTCCCACATGGGTGAGAGCTTGTGAAGCCCTTCTCTGGAGAGCACCCACCTCAGGACGAGATCACCCACCTCGAGTGTCCTGGAGCGGACACTGCGGCAGTGATACCGCCGCAGCGCCTGCTGGTACCTCGCTGCACGGAGCGAGGCTTAGCGGCGACGTTCCTCTCCCAGCACGAGGTCCATCCCCGCGAGGCGTCCTGGAGTGGCCCATTGAACGCCAATACCCGCGTCGAGCGATGCCTGACCTCGTGAGGGAGGATCGCCTCAGCTTCGTAGATGAGGAAGAATGGAGTCTCGCCCATGGGCTTGGTCGCGGTGTTGCGGATGGACCACAGCACGGACTGGAGCTCATCAAACCAGCCCCTGCCGTAGGCCTCGAGCTTCTTCTTGAAGGTCCTTGCCTTGAGGCCCCTCAGGACCTCCGCATTGGCATGCTCGGCCTGGTCATTGCTCTGTGGGTGTGCCATCGAAGCATAGCATATCTGCTTTCCATTGTTAGCACAATATGTTTTGAAAAGGTTGCTCGTGAACTGAGAGCCATTGTCAGTGATGATGCGGTTAGGAACCCTAAAACGGCTCACGATGCCTTTGACGAACTTGACGGCCGAGCCGGCTGGGATGGTGCGTACGGCCTCCACCTCCGCCCACTTGGTGAACTTGTCGATGGTGACATAGATGTAGCGGTAGCCCCCGGGTGCTCGAGAGAATGGGCCCAAGATGTCCAACCCCCAGACCGCGAACGACCACGAGAGTGGGATGGTCTGCAGGCCCTGAGCGGGCTGGTGGATCTGCTTGGCATGGAACTGACAGGAGTCACAAGATCTTACCAGCTCAGTGGCATCATTGAGTGCTGTGGGCTACAAGAATCCGCTACGGAATGCCTTGCACACGAGGGTGTGCGATGAGGAGTGATGCCCGCAGTCCCCGCCATGTATGTGGGCCAGGAACTCGCATCCCTGCTCCCTAGAGATGCATCGTAAGGAAACATCGCTCGGGTGCCTTCGCGAGAGCTTGTCGTCCTGGATGTAGTACACAGTGGCCTAGCGGGCCACACGCTCTGTGTCTTCCTCCTTCTCTGGCAAGGTGCCCCGAAGAAGGTATGCCTTAAGCTCCTCAGTCCAGCACCCCTCTTGAGGCTCGAGTGCAAGGAGAGGGCAGGCTCCTGAGGTTGGACCGCAAGCTGGGGCACCCGAATGAGGCACCGGGGGAGCTCCTCTTGAGGCGATGCTGGTGCCGCAGGGGGGGGGAGTTGTCATCGGCTTGAAGAGCCGCTCCTCGAAGACGCCGGTCTCCTAAGGTTGACACCGGGATACTCTCTTGGCGATGTTGTCCACCTCCTTGTTCGTGCCTCATGGCGCGTGCTGCATTTCCAAGCCCAAGAATCGTTTCTCAATTTTGCGTACCTCCTCAAGGTATGCCTCCATGTGCTCATCCTTTGCCCTGTATGCCTTATTAGAGAAGTTGACGAGGAGTTGGGAGTCGCCCCTGATGGTGAGGCGCCTCAACCCCAGAGCCGCCGCAGCCCTTAGGCCGGCGATTAGGCACTCACATTCCATGATGTTGTTGGAGACCTTCTTGCCAAGCTGGAAGCAGAGCTGCACGGCGTAGTAGAGTTGTCCTAGGTGGATGAGATGAGCACAACTCCAGCCCCCGCGCCCTACATGCAAATGCACCGTCGAAGTACATGACCCATCCATCCGGTGCTTCGTATCTAGGCACGAGAAAATGGTCCTCGCCCAGTTCTCAATTAGGGGCGTCAGTCCATGCCGCCACAAAATCGGCGAGGGCCGCACCCTTGATGATCCTGGTGGTGCTGAACTCTAACTGGAATGCCTGCAATTCAATGTTCCATTCGCAACCCTTCCCGCGGTGTTAGGGCTCCAGAGTACCCTCTCCAAGGGATAAGTTGAGACAACCTTGATGGGGTGGCCTTGGAAGTAGTGATGCAGTTTCTAGGAGGCAACAAGGAGTGCGAGCAAAAGCTTTTGCAGCATGGGGTAGCGTGCCCGTGCATCACACAGCACCATGCTGAGGAAGTACACCGGGTGCTCGACGAGGGTGGAAGAGTTGGCGGAGTCCCATGCCTCCTGAGGCTGGGGAACCTCAGGAGGTATGTCATCTGACGGGGCAGCCGTGGCCTCAGGAGCGTCGTCCTCAGGAGTCCCGCTGATCAGAGGAGTGGCCGAGGCCTCAGGAGCGTCGTCCTGAGGCTGCGACGCCTTGGCCGGGTGCAGGGCGCTGCGCCGCGTGCCCTTAACCAGACGCTCCTCCCGAACCACCACGAGCGCTATGCTGGCAGAGTGAGGTGTGGCGGCCAGGTAGAGCACCAAGGGTTCAAGGGGGCGCGGTGCTACCATCAACAGTGGGCTGGTGAGGTACCTCTTGAGGTCTTGAACGGCCACGTCAGCCTCCGGAGTCCACTCGAATGAGTCCTTCTTTTTCATCAGCTTGAAGAAGTGGAGGGCGTGCTCTCCTAACTTGGAGATGAAACGCCCGAGCGAGGTTACGCAGCCTGCCAGCTTCTGCATCTCCTTGAGGGTTTGCGGCAGGCTCATCCTTTCTATGGCCTTGACCTTCTCCAGGTTGGCCTCGATCCCTCTGTGCGACACCATGAAACCCAATAGCTTGCCATATGGGACACCAAACACACATTTATCCGGGCTGAGTCACAGGTTCACCTTGTGCAGGCTAGCGAATGTCTCCTCCAGATCTTCGATAAGGGTTCTTGCCTCCTGAGATTTCACTACTATATCATCGGCGTATGCCTCGGCGTTCCTCCTGGGCTGCTGACCCAGGGCAATATGCATCAGCCGCTGGAAGGTTGCTTCGGCATTGCGTAGCCTGAACGGCATGCAGGTGTAGCAGTACACCCCGCACGGGGTTAGGAAGGCTATCTTCTCAACATCTTGCACCACCATCTTCATTTGGTGATAGCCTAAGAAGGCGTCCAGGAAGCACAGTAAATCGCACTCGGCGATGGAGTCGATGGTCTGATCGATGTGTGGGAGAGGGAAGGGGTCTTGAGGACAGGCCTTGTTGAGGTTGGTGAAATCGACGCACATGCGCTCCTTCCCGCCCTTCTTGGGGACAATAACCGGGTTCGCCAACCAATCTGGATGCCGTACTTCCTGAATGATGTCGGCCTCTTATAGCTTGCGGGTCTCCTGTACGATGAATGACTGCTTCTCCGGTGCATGCCACCACGCCTTTTGCTTTACCGGGCGGGCGTTGGGGCACACATTAGGTGGTGATCGATTACCCCACGCGGAACCCCGACCAGGTCCTCCGCTTCCCATGCAAACACATCCTTGTTCGTGCGGAGGAAGCTGACCAGCGCCTCTTCCTAGTTTGGGGGGAGGCCAGCGCCTATGGTGAAGGTAGAGCCCGAACCCCCGTCTTCGTCGACCGACACCTGCTTCATCTCGGCCCGGTCTTGAGAAAAAAATTGCTTCTTCTTTGCTGGCATAGCCCCCGGGCCTTCCGGAGCCCCCTCCCTGTTTGGCTGCGGGGCTGCCGCAGCCTTGAAGGCGAGCTTGAGGGCCGAGAGTGCGTCCTTAGTATCCCCCGCCACGGTGAGCACGCCGCTGCTTCCCGACATGTTCATGAGGTTGTAGATAGGATGAGTTGTCGCCAGGAACTTGGCCAGGGCTGGATACCCGAGGATGGCATTGTACGGGAGGCCCGATGCGGGCGATGTCGAAGTAGATGAGCTCGGTGCGGTAGTTATCGTGTGTGCCTAAGGTGACGAGGAGGCGGATCTGCCCTAGAGGGCAAGTGGAGCCATCAACGACCCCAGAGAAAGGCTTGGTGGGGAGGAGCCGGCCGTAAGGCACATGAACCAGGCCGAATGCCTCCATAGAGAGGACGTTGAGGCCAGCACCGCCGTCGATGAGGGTCCTGGTAATTGCCATGTTGCAGATGGTGGGGGTATAGAGCATATGGAGCGCACCGGTGCCGACTGTGGTTTCCGGGTGGTCTCCTGAGTCGAAGGTGAGGTCGGCCTTAGGCGCCACTGAAAGCACAAGTGCTCCCTAAGTGGTTTTGATAATTGATGACAACATATCTCTTGTTGGACTAACGTTTCTATCTAGCATGTTTCAGATAAGTTCAGCAATGGAGTGGCATGGACTAAAGGTTGTGGGAACTCCTTCAAGATGCTAAGGACAAAGGATTGGCTAAAGCTTCAAGCTCAAGACTCCTCATTTTACATTTTTAGTGATCCAAGATCACATTGAGTCTTTAGGAAAAGCCAATACTATCAAGGAGGGATGAGGTGTTGCTTAATGAGCCTCTTGCTTCATGTGCTTAGTGATATGCTCCAAAACCCTCAACTACTTTCCCATATCCACATATGACCTAAACCCTAAGCCAAACTCGGTCCTACCGATTCTTCCTATCCGGCGCCACCGAGTTTCACTTGTCATAAGCCACTGCCAAACCCTAATCAGTTCGGTCTCACCGATGGGATCTCGGTCGTACCGAGATGGGCTTGCAAACTCTCTGTTACCCATTGCAATAGTTCTCGGTCCCACCGAGATATGCAATCGGTTCCACCAAGTTTGCTTGGCCAAATCTCAGTTTCACTTATTACCCAAATCGGTCCCACCGAGTTTGAGTAATCGGTCAAACCGAGTTTTGGATTTACCCTAACCCTAGCACATCGGTCCCACCGAGTTGATCCAATCGGTCCTACCAAAATCTCTAACGGTCACTAGGTTTACCTTTTCGGTCCGACCGAGTTTGTTGATTCGGTCCCACCGAGATTGGAAAACTGTGTGTAACGGTTGGATTTTGTGTGGAGGCTATATATACCCCTCCACCTCCTCTTCATTCGAAGAGAGAGCCATCAGAACACATACACCATTCCAACTCATATGTTCTGAGAGAGAACCACCTACTCATGTGTTGAGACCAAGATATTCCATTCCTACCATAATGAATCTTGATCTCTAGCCTTTCCCAAGTTGCTTTCCACTCAAATCTTCTTTCCACCAAATCCAAATCCTATGAGAGAGAGTTGAGTGTTGGGGAGACTATCATTTGAAGCACAAGAGCAAGGAGTTCATTACCTACACACCATTTGTTACTTCTTGGAGAGTGGTGTCTCCTAGATTGGCTAGGTGTCACTTGGGAGCCTCCGACAAGATTGTGGAGTTGAACCAAGGAGTTTGTAAGGGCAAGGAGATCGCCTACTTTGTGAAGATCTACCGCTAGTGAGGCAAGTCCTGTGTGGGCGATGGCCATGGTGGGATAGACAAGGTTGCTTCTTCGTGGACCCTTTGTGGGTGGTTGCTTCTTCGTGGACCCTTCGTGGGTGGAGCCCTGTGTGGACTCGCGCAACCGTTACCCTTTGTGGGTGGAGCCCTGTGTGGACTCACGCAACCGTTACCCTTTGTGGGTTGAAGTCTCCATCAACGTGGATGTAGGATAGCACCACCTATCCGAACCACGGGAAAAACATCCGTGTCTCCAATTGCGTTTGAATTCTCCAAACCCTTCCCTTTACATTCTTGCAAGTTGCATGCTTTACATTCCGCTGCTCATATACTCTTTGCATGCTTGCTTGATATGTATTGTGTGTGTTGAAATTGTGCCTAAACTCTACTTAAACCGAAAAAGCTTAAAAGTTGCAACTTTAGCATTAAGTGTCTAATCACCCCCCTCTAGACACATCTACTTCTAGATCCTACAAGTGGTATCAGAGCTTTGGTCTCCATTGCCTTGGTTTAATCACCATTGGAGGAACATGGATGTGTCTACATTAGGGAGTCTTAGACATAGAGTGCCTATTCTTGATGGAGAGTATTTTCATGAGTGAAAAAATGAGATGCTTGTAATCTTCAATCAATATCATTTGAACAAGTATATTGCTAGCCCTTGTGCATCTAATATTGATCCTTTGCATCCTACCCTAGATGAAGATATTGACATGATTCGCAATCTTAGAACTATTGAGCTCATCATTAGAGGATTGCCCAAAAATTTGATTGCTAGTTTTCCTACTCAAAATTGTGCCTATACTATATGGAAATTTCTTGAGGAACGATTTCCTGATCATTCCTTGAAAACCTTGGACGAAATTCTCCATAAATCTATTGCCTTGAGTAAGATGAACTCTAGTGATCCTAGTTTTGGTAAATGTCTATTTGAACTTACCAATCTTAAGCATGCTAAAGGAGATGTTGGAATCATTAATGATATCATATTCAAAGCTATAAGAATTCATAAAAGTGACCACTTTGATGATCATTTATCTAATGAATTACCCTCTCTAGGAAATGATGAGTCACAAGATCATGATGAGCATGAATTTTATGATGCTGATGATAGTGACTTCGATATTGATGATGCAATGAGACATTTTGGTCTCATGGCAAATCTTTGGGGATATGAATCATGAGGAAAGGAATGGGTTCTTGATAGTGGATGTACTGATCATATGACCAGAGATGAAGAGATGTTTCGTGAGCTTGCTGAAAATGACGGCCCTCGAAAATATGTCACCTTTGGTGATAATTCAAAGGGTAAAGTGGTTGGCCTTGGTAAGGTGGCCATCTCACATGATAGTTCCATTCAAAATGTCATGCTCGTTGAATCTCTTGGCTACAACTTACTTTCAGTATCTATACTTGCTGATTTCGGTTTGAATGTCCTATTTACTGAGGTAGATTGCCAAGTATTTCGTCAAGACAATCATAAAATGGTCTTTACGGGTATGCATAGAGGTGATCTTTACATTGTCGATTTCTCTAAAAAGGCACAACCTAAAACTTGCTTTGTTGCTAAATCCTCAAAAGGTTGGTTGTGGCATAGACGACTAGGTCACGTTGGCATGAGAAACCTTGACAAGCTTATTAAAGGAAATCATATCCTTGGAGTCAACGATGTCATATTTGATAAGGATAGACTTTGCAGTGCTTGTCAAGCAGGTAAACAGGTTGGAGGAAGACATCCTGTGAAGAACATCATGACCACAAGGAGGCCACTCGAGCTACTTCACATGGATCTTTTTGGTCCCAACACCTACAAGAGTCTCGGTGGGAAATTCCTTTGGTCTAGTTATAATTGATGATTTTTCAAGATTTACATGGGTGTTCTTTCTTAATGACAAGTCGCAGGTACAGAAGATCTTCAGAAACTTCGCTAGGAAGGCCCAAAATCAGTTTGATGTGATGATCAAGAAGGTTCGGAGTGACAACAGAACGGAGTTCAAGAACGCAAATGTGGACACCTTTCTTGACGAAGAAGGGATTTCACACGAGTTCTCGGCTACGTACACACCTCAACAAAATGGAGTTGTTGAGAGGAAGAACCGGACGCTCATCGAAATGGCAAGAACGATGCTTGATGAATACAAGACGCCAAAGCACTTTTGGGCAGAAGCGGTTGAGACAGCTTGTCACGCAATAAATCGCCTATATCTTCACAAGCTACTCGGCAAGACGGCATACGAGCTTCTCACTGGTAACAAACCCCAAGTTGGATACTTTCGAGTATTCGGCTCAAAGTTCTACATTCTTGATAAGCATCATCGTTCAAAGTTTGCTCCTAAATCTCATGAAGGTTTTCTACTTGGTTATGGCTCAAACTCTCACACTTACCGTGTCTACAACAATTTCACCTAAAAGGTTGAAGAGACGGTAGATGTGAAGTTTGATAAATCTAATGGCTCGCAAGTAGAGCAATTGCCAATTGATGTAGGAGACAAAGACCCTTCAGAAGCAATTCAAGACTTGTCCATTGGAAAAATTCGTCCAACGGAGGTGAAGGAGAGTACTTCATCCGTCCAAGTGGAAGCTTCTACTTCACGACAAGGTGAACCAAGGATCGACACGGAAGCATCCACAAGTGGGACACACCAAGATGAAGAAAACGAGGAAGTACGTCAAGATGAACATCAACAACCTCCTTCTCCACCACGACAAGAGAACGACGACGTCAACAATGAAGAAGGCCAAGAAGAAGAACAAGATGCAGAAGATGTTCAACGAAGACCCAAGCAAAAGCTCTCACGAGTTCGAGCAAGAATTGCAAAAGATCATCCCGTCGAGCAAATCCTCAATGATATACAAATCGGGAGAATCACTCGCTCAAAAACTCATTTAGCTAACTTTTGTGAAAACTATTCATTCATCTCTAGCCTTGAACCTATGAAGGTTGAAGAAGCATTGGAAGATCTGGATTGGATAAACGCTATGCATGAAGAGCTACATAATTTTGAGAGAAACCAAGTTTGGACATTGGTCGAGAAGCCCGACAACAACCACAACATCATTGGTACCAAATGGGTGTTTCGCAACAAGCAAGATGAAGATGGACAAGTGGTTCGCAACAAAGCACGTCTCGTCGCCCAAGGGTACACACAAGTCGAAGGTATGGACTATGGTGAGACATATGCTCCCGTTGCTAGACTTGAGTCCATTCACATCTTACTTGCCTATGCTAATCACCATAATATCACCTTGTACCAAATGGACATTAAAAGTGCTTTTCTAAATGGTGAAATAGAGGAGGAAGTTTATGTCAAGCAACCTCCCGGCTTTATCAACCCTAAGAAACCAAATCATGTTTACAAACTTCACAAAGCTCTTTATGGTCTTAAACAAGCTCCTAGAGCATGGTATAAATGCTTGACCAAGTTCCTTACTACAAGTGGTTTTGAAATTGGTAAAATTGATTCTACTCTTTTTACTAAAAGGGTTAATGGAGAACTATTTGTATGCCAAATTTATGTTGATGATGTCATATTTGGTTCAACTAACCCTCTCTTTAGTGAAAAATTTGGAAAGCTAATGTCAGAGAAGTTTGAGATGTCTATGATGAGTGAACTCAAATTCTTTCCTGGGTTGCAAATCAAGCAAACTAAGGAAGGTACATTTGTCTCTCAAACAAAGTACACCAAGGACTTATTCAAGAAGTTCAATATGCAAGAATGCAAAGGTATGTCTACACCCATGCCTACTAGTGGACATAATGATTTAACCAAAGATGGTGAACCGGTTGATCAAAAGGTTTATCGCTCTATGATTGGTTCATTGTTATACCTATGTGCTTCACGTCCCGATATTATGCTAAGTGTGTGCATGTGTGCACGATATCAAGCTACTCCTAAAGATTGTCATCTTAAGGCTGTGAAAAGGATAGTGAGATATTTAATCCATACACCAAATTTTGGCATTTGGTATCCTAAGAGGTCTTCTTTTGATCTTGTTGGCTATTCTGACTCGGATTATGCCGGAGACAAGGTTGATAGAAAGTCCACTTCGGGCACTTGTCAATTTCTTGGTAGGTCTCTTGTGTCTTGGTCTTCCAAGAAACAAAACTCGGTATCCTTATCCACCGCCGAAGCGGAATACATTGCCGCTGGTTCATGTTGTGCTCAATTACTTTGGATGACCCAAACTCTTAAAGGTTATGGGATTTATGTGAAACATGTTCCACTACTTTGTGACAATGAAAGTGCTATCAAAATTGGTCATAATCCTGTACAACATTCTCGAACTAAGCATATTGAAGTTCGTCATCATTTCATTCGAGATCATGTTGCTAAGGGTGACATCAATCTTAAGCATGTTCGCACCGACAAGCAATTAGCGGATATATTCACTAAACCACTTGATGAGAAAGTGGTTTGCAGGTTGAGAGGAGAATTGAACATCATTGATGCTTCGAACTTGGAGTAGAAACTCCATTGGATACATGCAAGACATGAGCTTATGACTAATCCATGATATATCTCTTATGATAACTATCTTATGTCTTGGATATATTTGCACCTTGCATGTTGCCTAACCCATGTAGGTGCTTGGTGCGACTCACTCACATCTTGAGCAATCTCTACAAGACCAAGACTCTACACAATAGTGGTTGAAGACAAGGAAGCACAAAACCATTCAAATATATCCTTTGACAAATTCTATGTTAAGCTTCATGATTGTCATTTTTGGATACACAAGTGCTCTTCCTTGCAAAGAACTAACCCATGTAGGTAGATGAACTCAAACTCCAAGTGGTGTTCCCTACTCTTGATAAGCTACATCAACCTTGAGCACCCACACAAGTTCAACTACATGAGCAAGAACCACACCACCACCCAAGGTATGCTATTCCATCTTAGAGAAGCTTTACTCCAAGACATGAGTCAAAGCAACTTAACAAGATGAGAATACATCAAGATGCTTAAACGAAAAATGGTAACCCCATTTTGAGCTTAAAACGATGAGTATGACCTACGATCAAGTGTCCTCACTTGACTCCTAAGTCAATATACTCTAACATAGGTGACTATGTCACCGCCCAATTCTAGATGAAGTTCTCCTGTGTTCTTTTCTGAGTTATTGCATGTGTCCCTTGCATATTTGTTTCCTTCTTTTTCAAACAAAAAAAACTTCATCTAGAAACTTTCACTCCTTTCTTTTTGATTTTTGTTCTGCATATTTCTGCATCAAATTCCTTGCAAATCTTTCAGCTAATTCATTGCAAATCTTTGTGAGATCTTACTTGACTAGTGAGCTGAGGTGACAAGTGTTTTTCTCTGTGATGAACTCGGTTTCACCGAATTGCCATTTTCGGTCCAGCCGAATCCCTTCGGTACTACCGAAACATACCACTCAGTGCCACCGATTTCGCAACAGGAAAAACAGTTTGCTACATATTCTATATTTCTTCTGATCCAGCTCCACTCAATGAATCTTGTCCTCTACAAGCATCACAGTTTTATTCACTGCTTTGTGCTGAATCTCAAGGACCAAACCTATTCGACGGATTCCAGGAAAAACCTTCTTGGAAATTGATGTCAAAGGGGGAGAGAGAGATCACATCAAAGCTTATCATCAGGGAGAGAAAGATCACATCAAAAGTTTATCACCTACAAAGGAGAGAAAGTACTAAGGGGGAGAGAATACTCAAGGATCCCATATATTAAGGGGGAGAAATAAATCTCCAAGGGGGAGAGAATACTCAAGGATCCCAGATGCTTGATGTTCAAGAGGAGAGATGCCACATGTCTTTTTGGGGGAAAGACATGTTCATATGAACTCATTTGAATTAAGTTCTATTCATATCTTTCAGCTCTGATTTTCTGTTTCCTATCTTCTCCCAATATCCCATGTCAGATTCAGGGGGAGCAAGACACCTAAGGGAAAGAAATCAGTCAAAATTCATTGCATATCTTTATTATTGGGGACATATTGAATCCAATGTGGTACCTTGTACTCACTCTCTACATGTCATCCCAGTCTTGGTATTCTTGTGGTTTCTTTTGTTTGCTCTGGCTAGTGGATGTACCTGTGTTATCTAACCTTGTTTGTGCAGGTTCATTCCATCCTAAGCCAACTCAAGACCACAAGGTAAGTATATGCATCAAAATCATGAGTATGAGGAGTTCTTGCTTATGTACATACTGTTTGCAAGAAGGACTCATGAGCATGAACGTATTTTAATCTTTTGCTCTGATGCATATGGCCAAGATGCATGTAACACATTGCCTACTCTGTCATGGCTATGCTCTCACATGCCTCTATATTTCATATTTACATGAGTGCATACATGTAGGGGGAGCCTATGTTTGTTACATGTCCTTCCAAAGCTTTACTTACTGTTCTTTATATCTTTATCTAAAGCTTTGATGTATGTTGCCATCAATTACCAAAAAGGGGGAGATTGAAAGCACAAGTGCTCCCTAAGTGGTTTTGATAATTGATGACAACATATCTCTTGTTGGACTAACGTTTCTATCTAGCATGTTTCAGATAAGTTCAGCAATGGAGTGGCATGGACTAAAGGTTGTGGGAACTCCTTCAAGATGCTAAGGACAAAGGATTGGCTAAAGCTTCAAGCTCAAGACTCCTCATTTTACATTTTTAGTGATCCAAGATCACATTGAGTCTTTAGGAAAAGCCAATACTATCAAGGAGGGATGAGGTGTTGCTTAATGAGCCTCTTGCTTCATGTGCATAGTGATATGCTCCAAAACCCTCAACTACTTTCCCATATCCACATATGACCTAAACCCTAAGCCAAACTCGGTCCTACCGATTCTTCCTATCCGGCGCCACCGAGTTTCACTTGTCATAAGCCACTGCCAAACCCTAATCAGTTCGGTCTCACCGATGGGATCTCGGTCGTACCGAGATGGGCTTGCAAACTCTCTGTTACCCATTGCAATATTCTCGGTCCCACCGAGATATGCAATCGGTCCCGCCGAGTTTGCTTGGCCAAATCTCAGTTTCACTTATTACCCAAATCGGTCCCACCGAGTTTGAGTAATCGGTCAAACCGAGTTTTGGATTTACCCTAACCCTAGCACATCGGTCCCACCGAGTTGATCCAGTCGGTCCCATCGAAATCTCTAACGGTCACTAGGTTTACCTTTTCGGTCCGACCGAGTTTGTTGATTTGGTCCCACCGAGATTGGAAAACTGTGTGTAACGGTTGGATTTTGTGTGGAGGCTATATATACCCCTCCACCTCCTCTTCATTCGATAAGAGAGCCACCAGAACGCATACACCATTCCAACTCGTATGTTCTGAGAGAGAACCACCTACTCATGTGTTGAGACCAAGATACTCCATTCCTACCATATGAATCTTGATCTCTAGCCTTTCCCAAGTTGCTTTCCACTCAAATCTTCTTTCCACCAAATCCAAATCCTATGAGAGAGAGTTGAGTGTTGGGGAGACTATCATTTGAAGCACAAGAGCAAGGAGTTCATTACCTACACACCATTTGTTACTTCTTGGAGAGTGGTGTCTCCTAGATTGGCTAGGTGTCACTTGGGAGCCTCCGACAAGATTGTGGAGTTGAACCAAGGAGTTTGTAAGGGCAAGGAGATCGCCTACTTCGTGAAGATCTACCGCTAGTGAGGCAAGTCCTGTGTGGGCGATGGCCATGGTGGGATAGACAAGGTTGCTTATTCGTGGACCCTTTGTGGGTGGTTGCTTCTTCGTGGACCCTTCGTGGGTGGAGCCCTGTGTGGACTCGCGCAACCGTTACCCTTTGTGGGTGGAGCCCTGTGTGGACTCACGCAACCGTTACCCTTTGTGGGTTGAAGTCTCCATCAACGTGGATGTAGGATAGCACCACCTATCCGAACCACGGGAAAAACATCCGTGTCTCCAATTGCGTTTGAATTCTCCAAACCCTTCCCTTTACATTCTTGCAAGTTGCATGCTTTACATTCCGCTGCTCATATACTCTTTGCATGCTTGCTTGATATGTATTGTGTGTGTTGAAATTGTGCCTAAACTCTACTTAAACCGAAAAAGCTTAAAAATTGCAACTTTAGCATTAAGTGTCTAATCACCCCCCTCTAGACACATCTACTTCTAGATCCTACAGCCACCCAGCCCGGAGGGGCTCCACACTCCCATGGGCGGCGCCTGTCCAACGGAAGAATTGCTTGATGTGGCGGTCTGAGGCCGGGGCCTACGAGCTGCAAAGGAGGGCCATGGCGGCGCGGGTGCCGGTGCCGCGAAGCACGCGATGAATATGCCGCACAACTATTCCTAGGAGGCCACCGAAGACTCCCGCAAGCCCAGGAGCCAGGCACGCGGCGCACCCGTAAGGGCCATGGGGAGCTAGTTCGCCATGACCTTGTCGTCGCCGCCGGCTGCCCAGATAGCCTTCGCATATGCCTAGAGAAACCCTACCAGATCCGTCGTGCCGTTATATTAGGGCGGCAGCTCCGGCCTGAACTTTGGCAGCCACCACACTTGCCGCAGTGTGGGGGAGAAGGCCCGATGGCCCGCAGTGCCTCCCAATGCGCCCGGTGGCCCAGCCAATGGAGCGACGCCCGCCATGAGAGCCGATCAGTGAGGGTGAGATACAACAGACAAGGAGATGAGTCTTTGACGCACCCCTACCTGGCGCGCCAAATGTTGGATTCGAGGCTCCGTAGACCCAAGAAAGATTCGAACTCTGGGGTGCGTGCATAGAACTCAATCTCCCCAACCTACCAACTTGACGCCCTCACAGCCTAGCTCGATGAATAGGAAAGGAAAGAGACACGGCAGTTTACCCAGGTTTGGGCCACCTTGCGGTGTAAGACCCTACTCCTGCTTTGTGGTGGATTAGCCTCGAGGTGGGCTGAGGATGAACTTGTACAGAGGAATAACAGCCTCCGGAGGCCAGTTCTTGTGTGTGGGCCGCTAAGGAGGGAGTGGATTCGATCCCCTTCTATGGTGGTGGCTAAGCTATATTTATAGTGTCCTTGGTCCTCTTCCCCCAAAATGAAGGCGGGAAGGGATCCCACAATGACAAAGTTTGAAGGGAGACAAATAGTACATCTTATCCTAAAGAAAGGTGGTCTTCGCCTGCAAAGCTTGTGGACGTGACGTCGTTTGGAGATGACCTCCATCCTACTGTCCTGGCGGTCTTGGTCTTGTAGCACGGAAATGGAAACCTTTGGCTGATTCCTCGGGACTCCGTGCATGCGCTTGCTTCCTTAGCACCAAAGAGAAACCTGATGTACTGCGCCCTCTGGCGCCCGCCTTGCCTTGGTCTTCATGGCTCGCGTCACCTTAACCTCACGAGGTGAGCGCCTGCATAGGAATCTCCGCTCCTCAGGAGCCAACCTAAGGAGGCCGCTCCCTCTAGAGGTCTTGGCGTCGTTCGCCTCGCGAGTCTTGGCCCCCTCGCTAGGGTCTTTTGTTGTCGATGCCGAAGATGGGCCGTACCAGGCCGTTGATGGATCCACGCCGTGGGCCACAGGCAGGCAAGTCTGGGTACCCCGATTCCTAGAACGCTGACAGGGTTAATCATAAGTGGGAGGCTTGTCCAAGTAAAGGCAGCACCCAAGCACCGGTCCACCCACATATCAAATTATCAAAGTAACGAACGTGAATCATATGAGCATGATGAAAACTAGATTGACAGTGATTCCCATGTGTCCTCGGGAGCGCTTTGCTTTATATAAGAGTGTGTCCAGGCTTGTCCTTTGCTACAAAAAATATTGGGCTACCTTGTTGCACCTCAGTTACTTTTGTTACTTGCTACCTTTTACGAATTATCTTATCACACAACTATCTATTACCGATAATTTCAGTGCTTGCAAAGAATACCTTGCTGAAAACCGCTTGTCATTTCCTTCTGCTCCTCGTTAGGTTCGACACTTTTACTTGTCGAAAGGACTATGATAGATCCCCTATACTTTTGGGTCATCAAGACTCTTTTCTGGTAACGTTGCCGTGGAGTGAACCGCCTTTGGTGACTAGAATTTGGTATGGAAACATTTATATACTATGCTGAAATTTACTGTCACTTGTTACTATGGAAAATAATCCTTTGAGGGGTTTGTTTGGGGTATCTTCACCCCGACCAGAAGATCAAAGAGTTGCCCCTCAACCTACTGCACCTACTGAAAATATTTATTATGAAATTCCTTCGGGCATGATAGAGAAACTGCTAGCTAATCCTTCTATAGGAGATGGAACATTACATCCTGATATGCATCTAATCTATGTGGATGAAGTTTGTGGATTATTTAAGCTTGCAGGTTTGCCCGAGGATGAAGTCAAGAAGAAGGTCTTCCCTTTATCTTTGAAGGAGAAGGCCTTGACATGGTATAGGCTATGCGATGATATTGGGATGTGGAACTACAATCGATTGAAATTGGAATTTCATCAGAAGTTTTATCCTATGCATCTAGTTCATCGTGATGGGAATTATATTTATAATTTTGGCCTCGTGCCGGAGAAAGTATCGCTCAAGCTTGGGGGAGGATTAAGTCAATGTTATATTCATGCCCCAATCATGAGCTCTCGAGAGAAATTATTATTTAGAATTTTTATGCTTGGCTTTCTCGTAATGATCAATCCATGCTCAATACTTCTTGTACTGGTTCTTTTATGAAAAAAGCCATTGAATTCAAATGGGATTTATTGGAAATAATTAAATGCAACTCTGAAGATTGGGAACTCGACGAAGGTAAGGAGTCCGTTATAAACCTTAAATTTGATTGTGTTAAATATTTTATGGACACTGATGCTTTTTCGTGAATTTAGCACTAAATATGGACTAGACTCTGAGATAGTAGCTTCTTTCTGTGAATCATTTGCTACTCATCCTGATCTCCCTAAGGAGAAGTGGTTTAAATATAATCCTCCCATTGAACTAAAATTAGTTGCACCTATTAAAGTTGAAGAAAAGACTATCACTTATAATGATCCTGTTGTTCCCACTGCATATATTGAGAAACCACCCTTCCCTGTTAGAATAAAGGATCATTCTAAAGCTTCAACTATGGTTCGTAAGAGTTATACTAGAACACCTACACCCCCTGAACAAATTAAAGTTGAACCTAGTATTGCTATGGTTAAGGATCTCTTGGTTGATAATATTGATGGGCATGGTATTTATTTATGTGATGAAGCTGCTAGAATTGCCAAACCCGATGATAAAGATAAGCATAGACCCGTTGTTGGCATGCCTGTTGTTTCTGTTAAAATAGGAGATCATTGTTATTATGGCTTATGTGATATGGGTGCTAGTGTGAGTGCAATTCCTTTTACTTTATATCAAGAAATTATGAATGATATTGCACCTACTGAGATAGAAGATATCGATGTTACTATTAGGCTTGCCAATAGAGATACTATATCACCAATTGGGATTGTTAGAGATGTTGAATTCTTGTGTGGGAAAATAAAATACCCTGCTAATTTTCTTGGTCTTGGTTCCCCACAAGATGATTGTTGTCCATTATATTTGGTAGATCTTTCTTGATCACTGCTAATGCTAAGATAGATTGTGAGAAAGAAATTATTACAGTATGTTTTGGGGATGTGTCTCATGATTTTAATTTCTCTAAATTTCGTAGACAACCCCATGATAAAGAATTTCCTAGTAAGGATGTAATTATTGGTCTTGCTTCTATTGTTGTGCCTTCTACTGATCCTTTAGAACAATATTTGCTAGACCATGGAAATGATATGTTTATGAATGAAAGGAAGGAATTAGATGAAATATTATTTAATCAAATGCCTGTTTTGAAACACAACTTGTCTGTTGAAATCCTTGGAGATCCTCCTCCACCCAAGGGTGATCTCGTGTTTGAGCTTAAGCAATTACCTGATACTTTGAAATATGCTTATCTTGATGAAAAGAAGATATATCATGTTATTATTAGTGCTAACCTTTCAGAGCATGAAGAAAAGAGATTATTGAAAACTCTGAAGAAGCACCGTGCCACTATTAGATATACTCTTGATGATCTTAAGGGCATTAGTCCCACTCTATTTTAGCACAAAATTAATATGGAGCCTGATGTTAAGCCAGTTGTTGATCACCAACGACGGTTAAATCCTAAGATGAAAGAAGTGGTAAGAAATGAAATACTAAAGCTTTTGGAGGTAGGTATAATTTATCCTATTGCTGATAGTAGGTGGGTAAGTCCCATTCATTGTGTCCCTAAGAAGGGAGGTATTACTGTCGTTCCTAATGATAAGAATGAATTGATTCCACAAAGAACTGTTATAGGATATAGAATGACAATTAATTTTCGGAAATTAAACAAAGCTACTATAAAAGATCATTACCCTCTACCTTTTATTGATTAAATGGTAGAGAGATTGTCCAAACATACGCATTTTTTCTTTCTAGATGGTTATTCTGGTTTCTCTCCAATAATCAAAATAGGATCAAGAAAAGGCTACTTTTACTTGCCCTTTCGGTACCTTTGCTTCTAGACATATGTCTTTTGGTTTATGCAATGCACCTGTTACCTTTCAAAGATGTATGACTGCTATATTCTCTGACTTTTGTGAAAAGATTATTGAGGTTTTCATGGATGATTTCTCCATTTACAGAACTTCTTTTGATGATTGCTTAAGCAACCTGATTGAGTTTTGCAGAGATGTGAAGAAACTAATCTTGTCTTGAATTGGGAGAAGTGCCAATTTATGGTTAATGAAGGTATTTTCTTGGGGCATAAAATTTCTGAAAGAGGTATTGAAGTTGATAACACTAAAGTTGATGATATTGAAAAGATACCCTGTCCTAAAGATATCAAAGGTATAAGAAGTTTCCTTGGTCATGCTGGTTTCTATAGGAGGTTTATAAAAGACTTCTCTAAAATTTCTAGGCCTCTCACTAATATCTTGCAAAAAGATGTCCCTTTTGTTTTTGATGATGATTATGTAGAAGCATTTGAAATACTTAAGAAAGCCTTAATTTCTGCACCTAATGTTCAACCACCTGATTGGAACTCACCCTTTGAAATTATGTGTGATGCTAGTGATTATGCTGTAGGTGTTGTTCTAGGACAAAGAGTTGATAAGAAGTTGAATGTTATTCATTATGCTAGTAAAATTCTAGACAGTGCTCAGAGAAATTATGCTACTACTGAAAAAGAATTTTTAGCAGTTTGATAACCTACAAGTATAGGTGAAAGCAACAGTTTTCGAGGGTAGAGTATTCAACCCACATTTATTGATTCGGCACAAGGGGAGCCAAAGAATATTCTCAAGTATTAGCAGTTGAGTTGTAAATTCAACCACACCTGAAAGACTTAATATCTGCACCAAAGTATTTAGTAGCAAAGTAGCATGAAAGTAACGGTAATGGTGGCAAAAGTAACAGTAATAGTTCTGTAGTGATTGTAGCAGTGGCAGCGGAAAAGTAACTAAGCAAAGATCAATATGTGAAAATCTCGTAGGCAATGGATCAATGATGGATAATTATGTCGGATGCGATTCCTCATGCAACAGTTATAACATAGGGTGACACAGAACTAGCTCCAGTTCATCAATGTAATGTAGGCATGTATTCCGAATATAGTCATATGTGGTTATGGAAAACAACTTGCATGACATCTTTTCTTCTACCCTCCCGTGGCAGCGGGGTCCTATTGGAAACTAAGGGATATTAAGGCCTCCTTTTAATAGAGTACCAGACCAAAGCATTAACACATAGTGAATACATGAACTCCTCAAACTACGGTCATCACCGAGAGGGTCCTGATTATTGTCACTTCGGGGTTACCAGATCATAACACATAGTAGGTGACTATTGACTTGCAAAATAGGATCAAGGACTCACATATATTCATGAAAACATAATAGGTTCAGATATGAAATCATGGCACTCGGGCCCTAGTGACAAGCATTAAGCATAGAAAAGTCATAGCAACATCAATCTTAGAACATAATGCATACTAGGGATCAAACCCTAACAAAACTAACTCGATTACATGATAAATCTCATCCAACCCATCACCGTCCAGCAAGCCTATGATGGAATTACTCACGCACGGCAGTGAGCATCATGAATTTGGTGATGGAGGAAGGTTGATGATGACGATGGCGACGGATTCCCCTCTCCGGAGCCCCGAACAGACTCCAGATCAGCCCTCCCGAGAGAGATTAGGGCTTGGCGACAGCTCGTATCGTAAAACGCGATGAATCCTTCTCTCCGATTTTTTCTCCCCGAACATGAATATATAGAGTTGGAGTTGACGTCGGTGGAGCCTCAGGGGGCCCACGAGGCAGGGGGCGCACCCCAGGGGGGCGCACCATGCACCCTCATGGACAGGGTGTGGACCCCCTGGTGTTGATTCTTTCGCCAATATTTTTTATTAATTCCAAAAATATTCTCCGTTGATTTTCAGGTCATTCCGAGAACTTTTATTTCTGCACAAAGATAACACCATGGCAATTCTGCTGAAATCAGCATTAGTCCGGGTTAGTCCCATCATGGAAAAGTAGATACGTTGGAGACGTATCAAGTCCCCCATGATTAAACATTTGCTTGTCCTCAAGCAATTCAGTTGATAAACTGAAAGAGATAAAATAAAAACTTTTACAAACTTTGTTTGCTCTTATTGTTGTAAATATGTAAAGCCAGCATTCCGATTTTCGGTAAAGATTATGAACTAACCATATTCACAATAACACTTAGGTCTCATATTTACTCATATCAATGGCATAATCAACTAGCGAGCAATAATAATAAATCTCAGATGACAACACTTTATATGATATAACAAGATGGTATCTTGCTAGCCCTTTCTGAGACCGCAAAACATAAATACAGAGCACCTCTGAAGATCAAGGACTGACTAAACATTGTAATTCATGGTAAAGGAGATCCAGTCATAGTCATACTCAATGTAAACTAATAGTAATGCATGCAAATGACATTAGTGCTCTCGAACTGGTGCTTTTTAATAAGGGGATGATGACTCAACATAAAAGTAAATAGATAGGCCCTTCTCAGAGGGAAGCAGGGATTTGTAGAGGTGCCAGAGCTCGAGTTTTGAAATAGAGATGAATAATATTTTGAGTGGTATACTTTCATTGTCAACAAAACAACCAAGAGATCTCGATATCTTCCATGCTACACACATTATAGGCGGTTCCCAAACAGAATGGTAAAGTTTATACTCCCCCACCACCAACAAACATCAATCCATGGCTTGTCCGAAACAACGGGTGCCTCCAACTAACAACAATCCTGGGGGAGTTTTGTTTGCAATTATTTTAATTTAAGCATGGGACTGGGCATCCTGGTTACCAGCCATTTTCTCGTGAATGAGGAGCGGAGTCCACTACTCATGAGAATAACCCACCTAGCATGGAAGATATAGACATCCCTAGTTGATATATGAGCTATTCGAGCATACAAAACAGAATTTCATTTGAAGGTTTAGAGTTTGGCACATACAAATTTACTTGGAACGATAGGTAGATACCGCATATAGTAAGGTATGATGGAATCATATGGAATAACTTTGGGGTTTATGGAAGTGGATGCCCAAGCAGTATTCCCGCTCAGTACAAGTGAAGGCTAGAAAAAGACTGGGAAGCGACCAACTAGAGAGCGACAACAGTCATGAACATGCATTAAAATTAATCAACACTGAGTGCAAGCATTAGTAGGATATAATTCACCATGAACATAAATATCGTGGAGGCTATGTTGATTTTGTTTCAACTACATGCGTGAACATGTGCCAAGTCAAGCCACTTGAATCATTCAAAGGAGGATACCACCCTATCACACCACATCACAACCATTTTAATAGCATGTTGGCACGCAAGGTAAACCATTATGAACTCCTAGCAAATTAAGCATGGCATGAGCAACTGTAGGATCGAAAGTATGTCTAGAGGGGGGTGATTAGACTATTTGACCAAATAAAAATATATCCTTTTCCTAATTTTAGTCTTTGGCAGATTTTAGCTATCTTAGCACACGTCAAGCAATCTTAACACAATTCAAGCAAGCATGCAAAGAGTCTATGAGCAGCGGAAAGTAAAGCATGCAACTTGCAAGAATGTAAAGGGAAGGGTTTGGAGAATTCAAACGCAATTGGAGACACAGATGTTTTTGTCGTGGTTCCGATAGGTGGTGCTATCATACATCCACGTTGATGGAGACTTCAACCCACGGAGGGTAACGGTTGCGCGAGTCCACGGAGGGATCCACCCACGAAGGGTCCATGAAGAAGCAACCTTGTCTATCCCATCATGGCCATCGCCCACGAAGGACTTGCCTCACTAGCGGTAGATCTTCATGAAGTAGGCGATCTCCTTGCCCTTACAAATTCCTTGGTTCAACTCCACCTTTGTCGGAGGCTCCCAAGTGACACCTAGCCAATCTAGGAGACACCACTCTCCAAGAAGTAACAAATGGTGTGTTGATGATGAACTCCTTGCTCTTGTGCTTCAAATGATAGTCTCCCCAACACTCAACTCTCTCTCACAGGATTTGGATTTGGTGGAAAGATGATTTGAGTGGAAAGCAACTTAGGGAAGGCTAGAGATCAAGATTCATATGGTAGGAATGGAATATCTTGGTCTCAACACAAGTGTAGGTGGTTCTCTCTCAGAAAATATAGGTATGTTCTGATGGCTCTCTCCACGAATGAAGAGTGGGTGGAGGGGTATATATAGCCTCCACACAAAAACTAACCGTTACACACAATTTACCAATCTCGGTGAGACCGAAGTGAAAGACTCGGTCAGACCGATTCAGCAAACATAGTGACCGTTAGGGTTTTCGGTGGGACTGAGATGCAACTCGGTAGGACCGATATGGTTAGGGTTAGGGCATAACGTAATCTCGGTGTGACCGATTACACAAACTCGGTGGGACCGATTTTGGTAATGAGCTAACTAGAGAGTTGGTCAGGTAAACTCAGTGGGACCGATCGCTCATTTTGGTGGGATCGAAATGTTACAAAAGAGAAACAGAGAGTTTACATTGCAATCTCGGTGGGACCGATTGCTCATCTCGGTAGGACCGAAACGTTACGAGGGGAAACAGAGAGATTACAACCCCATCTCGGTGTGACCGAAATCCCTATCGGCGAGACCGATTTGCCTAGGGTTTGCGGCTGTGGCTATAACATTTGAAACTCGGTGGCGCCGGATAGAAAGAATCAGTAGGGCCGAGTTTGACTTTTGGTTTAGGTCATATGTGGATGTGGGAAGGTAGTTGAGGGTTTTGGAGCATATCACTAAGCACTATGAAGCAAGAACCTCATTAAACAACACCTCATCCCTCCTTGATAGTATTGGCTTTTCCTATAGACTCAATGTGATCTTGGATCACTAAAATATAAAATTTAGAGTCTTGAGCTTTGAGCTTGAGCCAATCTTCTTGTCCTTAATATTTTGAGGGGTCCACATTCCTCATCCATGCCATGCCATTCATTGAGCTTTTCCAGAAATATTAATCTTGGAATAGCATTAGCTCAATGAGCTATATGTTGTTAGGAATTACCAAAACCACCTAGGGATAGTTGCACTTTCAATCTCCCCCTTTTTGGTAATTGATGACAACATATAGATCAAAGCTTCGACAAATGATAATAAGAGTGAAAAACATTGTCGCTTTGAGAAGTATGTGAAAAGCAAGAGCTCCCCCTAAATTTGTGCATAGTTTATGATTTGCTTTGGACTGCAAATGCACAGAGAATTAGGCTCATGGGTTACTCTTCCATGTCACATACATCTTGGTAGAGCACTCAAAATGATAATAATTAAATACATGCACTCATCACCAAGCAAAGTGAATGATCATATAGGGATAAAATGATAATGTCATCCAACAAGCATTAAGGTAGCATATGATCAAACACATGATCATCCAAGTATCACACAGACAAAAAAATATCTCAAACAAGCAAAGCAAATAAAGTTCAACCACCAAAGCAAGAGAGAATAAAAAGCAACGCTCTCTCTCTCGAAGCCTATGATCTATACATTTTTCTCCCCCCTTTGGCAACAAGTTACCAAAAAGTTCCTAGAAAATGCATAGCACTAAAGTGTCTCTTAGGCATGGTCTTCAGGTGGTGGTGTCCAGATAACTCCAAGAATGAAGGCTTCAGTCGAAGTAGATGGAGCTGATGGAGTAGGTGCTGGTGCTGGTGGCACAGAGGATGTAGCTGGTGCAGATGACGTGGCTCTGGTGTCTGGAACAGGCACTGCAGCAGACCTCTGAGCTCTAGGCACTCTGGCAAATGCATCAGTGGTTGTCTTGCCCTTCCTCTCCTGCATATCATCTTGAAGTTGCTCCACAATAGACTGAATCTCAATTACCTTCACATCCAAGTCATAGAATTTTTGCTCCACGATTCTTTCCATGCTCTCCTGGTTTTGAGTCAGGGTGGCCAGCCCCTTCTCAATCCTCAGAGTGGATGCAATCAGGTAACCAAGCTGATCTTTCTTGCTCTTTTGGAGATACTGAGATGCTTCTTCAGTAGTTGGCATCCTTGCAGCCTTTTCAGCTTTTGCCTTCTCCTTCTTGGCTTGTGCGTGCATAGAAGATGGTTCATCCTCATTCATAACCACAGTGTTGTCCTCGAAGTCTGGGTAGATAGGCATGTGCTCCTTGTCCAGCAGATATGTTCCAGTGCCCATCTTGGAGTTGATCAGCTCCTGGATCTGTGAGGCATACCCACAACTCATCTTCTGATCTGCAGCTGTCCTCTTGATAGTTTCAACTATTAGGTTCATGACTTTGAACTTCTGTGGTACATCAAAGATGTGAAGCAAGTTAATTGCATGGCCTCTGATTATCTTGTGATCACCTGACTTTGGCAAGAGAGTGTACCTGAGGATCCAGTTGATGGTTGGCAAGCCTGACAGAAGGTAATGTACAGATCCAAACTTATGTGTCTCAGATCAGCATCTGGGATCTCCTTGTACATGTGTGCCATTGTGTTGTGATCCTTCTTCCTGTTGGCATAGACATCCAAGTCATCTTCACTCTCTTTTGCGGCATTGATCAACTTCGCCCATTTAGCAACCGTGGACTGGTACCTCGTACCTTCAGATAATCCTTCCATCTGGGTAGAAATGAGTTGTGGAGTAGAACTACATGATGAGCTCATCATTCCATTTTGTGAGCTTTTGAGCCATAAACTCATCGACTCCGCAAGCCTTGAAACTGTCATGTACACCTGGATAGTGATCCTCATTCTCTTTGATGTAGTCCCAGTCGACCCATCTCATGTCACACACTATGGGCTTCTTGTCAAGCAAGATGGTCTCATAGAAGTCATGTTGTTCCTTTGTATGGAACCTGTAGTCCACAGCAGTCCTCCTCCTGGTGGCATATGGATCAGACTCTCTCCATAGCCTCAGACCTGAGTCCTTCCTGATCTTCATGTTCTCAGCAACTGGATGAGCATCATTGTGATCTAGGATTTTTGGCTTCAGCTTCCTCAATACATGTGACTCATCATCTTCTTCTTCTTCCATTTCAGCTTCAGGCACTGGGGCCTTGTTCTTTTCCTCAGCAGGGATGTTCCTGGTGCTCCTCTTCGTTTTTGGCTTTGGAGCTGGAGCAGCAGCCTTTGGAGCAGTCTTAGGCTTAGATGGAACAGCCCCTGCCCTGATGGCATCACCCATAAGCTTCTGAGCTTTAGGTGCTGGTGCAGCATCTTCTTCCTCTTCCTCTTCAGAATCTCTCATGATTGAGGATCTCCCAAGCACTCTAGCAGCGGTCTTTTTGACCCTCCCCTTCCTCTTCTTCCCTTCTGCAGTAGCCTCTTTGGGTTCAGATTCCAAAGGGACTTGAGTAGATGCTCTGGCCTTAGACATTGGAATTCTCTTTGCAAGAACCTTTTGCTTCATGCCTGGCTTGGTGGCAGCAGCAGTGCTATACTCCTTCTTAACACTTTCTTCTTGGAAGTGGCCTCATCCTCAACTGCCACATAGTCTTCATCCTCAGATTCAGAGGTCTTCTTCTTTCTGGCCCTGGTGGCAGCTTTGGGTAAGTTGCTTGGGGTGCTCCTGCTACCATCATCTGAACTGCTGGAGGGACTAGTGCCCTCACTCAGGTGAACCTGCTCCTCTAACTTGTTCTGGCTGTCACTCTGATCAGACATATTGCAAACACTGACAGCAGACCCTTTGAATAGATATAGATGAGATAGAGTGGATGAGCATCACAAAATTCAGAGATTTTTTCAAAAGAATGAGTCAAAAACATAGTTTTATTTTTCCACAGAAAGCATTTTAGATCAACCGATTTGTAAACTCGGTGATACCGAAGCAGCTGTTGGAACCTAAACTAGTGAACTCGGTCAGACCGAGTCACAGTTCGGTGGCACCGAGACTGCTAGGGTTTCACAAAGTCCTAAACTCGGTCACACCGATTTGCAATTCTCGGTCAGACCGAGAACCACATGTGCAATGGCCTAAGCCGAATCGGTGGTACCGAGTTCCACAACTCGGTGGGTCCGAGATGGTTTCAGCGGAAACCTAACCCTAAATTCTTAATTCACGACTAAACTACGGAGTGTTTTGAGTGGATAGAATGATCTCAATCATGGCAAGATACATGGCAAAGCAATGTTCTGGGGAATCGGAGATTGAACACTACAATGATCGAGTTCATACCCTAGTTCGGCGGAGAACTCGCTACGGCGGCAACGGCGGGGTTGATTCCCGTTGACGGCGGCGGAGACCAGCGGCAGGAGGCCTGGCGACGAGGAAGACAATCCGGAGACCCTGGAGGCAGAGCGGGCTAAGCGCGGGTCGAGGAGGTTCGGAAAGTTTTCCAAAATTTGACCCATGGGTATATATACCCTGACCCTGTCGGTGTGACCGAGTGGAACAACTCGGTGGCACCGAGATTCATAACTGCAAGCAGTTACTGAAACTCGGTGTTACTGAAAGGTTCGAATCGGTTGCACCAAGGTAGAAAACCTAGATCGACTTAGTGATCTCGGTATGACCGAAATGGGTGAGTCGGTCAGACCGAAACGCACAAAGAAGTTTTGGAAGTTTAAGTCTCTGACGAATCGGGGACTCTGAGTGCTCCTCACACAGAGTGGTTCGAATCTGTCTTGATCAAATTTTGTGATGCAGCATGAATAGAGTTTGAGACGAGAAAAGCATAGATAGCTAGAGAAGGTTCTTAGGCATTCTTGTCCATCCACTTGGCCAAAAGAAAAGGAAACCAATCAATCAAAACAACAAGTGGATGTCCTCGAATGAGTAAATTATGCAACCAACATGCTCACACAATAAAATGGCAAATGAAATATGTGGCAAAGCATGCACAAACAATTCTAGCATCTACCAATCAATTGGCGATGACTAGATCATCTATATATGAGTATATTGACCTAGGAATCAAATGAGAACATTTGATCATAGGTCATACTCATCGTTTAAGCACAAGTGGGGTTACCACTTTTACATAAAGTGTTGTTGTGTTCACACCATTAGAGTTGCTTTAACTCAATTGTTAGATTAAAGCTCCCCCTAGATGTGAGATCCCCCCTAAGAGGGATGAACTAACCTTGGGTTTTGTCGATGATGACTTCATGTAGGTGTTGAAGATGTGGATGCTCTATCTTGATGTGGATCATTTGAAGCTATCCTTTGGAGTGAGTTGCACTTTCAATACCTACACAGGTTAGTCCCACAAGGAACAAACAAGGATATCCATAGACATAGAGTGATGCGCACACAAGATGATTTCTATGAAAGCTTTAGAGTACCTTGTCCCTTGTCTTACCAACAAGAGGGTTTGTGACTCCTTGAACTAGTGCAAGATGTGGAAGTTGATTGCACTTGTTCTTGCCAAAATGATAAGAGTGAAGTATATTGGCGGAGTCACCCTCAAGGACTCTCTAGTTCTTCTTCTTCGGGATCCACACCATCTTGATGGGAATCCTCGGAGTTATAGTTGTACTTGATGAAGTGGAACTTGATGTGGTCTTGGGAACCCACTTGACCAAGGCCTTAGGAGCTTCTTCAAATGCATCAATTTCCTCTTGAAGCTTGTCCTTGCCTTTTTGTTTGTGGTCTTGTGGTGGAAGATCATCTTGAGCTTGTGTCTCTTTGGATGAAGTAGGATCATACTTCTCTTGTTGAGGAATGAACTTCGTCTTGGGGTATTGATCTTCTTCCCACTCAACTCCATTGGCATTGAACTTCCGTTCAAAACCAATACCTTGATTCTTCCAGTGCCTTCCTTGCTTGCGTGCAATTTCCTCGAATTGCTTACTCCCGACAAGGCTCTTGTAAACACCTTTCTCTATAATTCCCTTCAATAAGCTATTTTCTTGCTCAAGTGTAACTTGGCTAAGAGAATCATTAGTGGAATCAAGAGAACTACTAGAAGCAACAACATTGGATTTAGCATGATTATTGTTACTACTAGAGGAAGAATCTTTCTTGTAGTTGTTACTAGACTTGACTTGAGGCATGTAAGTGGATAAGAGTAAACGCTTGGCAATGTAAGAAGAACTTTTGTTGCGAAGATCAGCATTGATTGCCTTTAAGAACTCATGCTCTTGCTCAAGATTGAGCTTCTCAAAACGTAATTTCTCATGAGTCCTTAAAAGTTCTCGATGATCTCCTAAGATAGTTTCATGAGCTAACTTAAGAGTGTTTAGTTCTTTAGTTAGAGACTCAATCTTCTCCTTATCATTGTCATTCGTTTCATCATAGTATTCATCACTATAGTTGTCAACAAGTAACTCATCATCACCTAACAAGTCATCTTCATCACTATTGAAATCAACATACTCGGGGTGTGATACCTTTGGACCTTTGACCATGAAGCATCTTCCAATTCCTTCATTTGGTGAATCAAATATGTCGTGCGAGTTGGTTGACACAAGTGCTAGTCCGGCAACACCTTCGTCTTGAGTATATTCGGAGTCAGAGTGATAGCTTCTCTCAGAGTCATTGTCGAAGTCGGAGCCGGATACCCATTCACCAACATGAGCTTGATGTCTTCGTTTTGTGTAGCTCCTTGATGACTTGTCCTTCCTTTCTGAATCCTTGCTTCTTCGAGGGTGTCTTCGTTCATATCGATCATCCCTACTCCTTCTTTCCCTTAATGGTGATTCTTCTCTTCTACTTCTTCTTTTGGGAGAATCTTCTCTTCTCTTGTGGGGAGCCGTACACTCATTGGAGTAGTGTGCGGGTCTTCCACAATTGTAGTAGTTTCGCTCTCGACTAGAAGATCTTTTGTCATTGTAGGACCTTGACTTGGAACTTCTTTCCTTGCTTCTACTCTTGTAGAACTTGTTAAAGTTCTTCACCATTAGGCTCAATTCTTAATTGAAGGTTTGTTTCTCACTTGATGATGTGGGAGCTTCACATGAGGCTTTGTAAGCACCACTTGACTTGTTATGGAGCTCCTCCTTATCCTTGAGTGACATCTCATGAGAAACAATTCTTCCAATGACTTTTGTTGGCTTGAGATCTTTGTAATTTGGCATCATTTGGATCAATGTGCATACGGTATCGTATTTTCCATCCAAGGCTCTTAGGATCTTCTTGATGTCGGTCATCTCCTCACTTCCTAAGCCGGCAATCTCATTTGTGATAAGAGCAAGCCTAGAGTACATTTCAGCGACACCTTCACCATCCTTCATTTTGAACTTGTCAAGTTGACTTTGAAGCACATCCAACTTGGATTCCTTGACGGAGTCGGTACCTTCACGCATATCAATCAAAGTATCCCAAATTTCCTTTGCATTCTCAAGATGGCTGATTTTGTTGAATTCTTCGAGGCACAATCCGTTGAAGAGGATATCACAAGCTTGAGCATTGTATTGTAGCATCTTCAACTCATCCGCGGTAGCTTCACGATTCGGTTCTCTCCCATCAAAGAATTCACCTTGCAAGCCAACACACACAATAGCCCAAACGGCGGGGTTATGTCCAAGAATATGCATTTTCATCTTATGCTTCCAACTAGCAAAATTTGTACCATCAAAGTAAGGACCTCTACGGTGATAATTTCCCTCACTATACGCCATACTCTCCTAGGTTGTGAAACCAAGGCTATGACCACCAAAAACTATGGAAATCAAAGCAAATGGAGACCAAAGCTCTGATACCACTTGTAGGATCGAAAGTATGTCTAGAGGGGGGGTGATTAGACTACTTGACCAAATAAAAATCTATCCTTTTCCCAATTTTAGTCTTTGGCAGATTTTAGCTATCTTAGCACACGTCAAGAAATCTTAACACAATTCAAGCAAGCATGCAAAGAGTCTATGAGCAGCGGAAAGTAAAGCATGCAACTTGCAAGAATGTAAAGGGAAGGGTTTGGAGAATTCAAACGCAATTGGAGACACAGATGTTTTTGTCGTGGTTCCTATAGGTGGTGCTATCGTACATCCACGTTTATGGAGACTTCAACCCACGGAGGGTAACGGTTGCGCGAGTCCACGGAGGGCTCCACCCACGAGGGTCCACGAAGAAGCAACCTTGTCTATCCCATCATGGCCATCGCCCACGAAGGACTTGCTTCACTAGTGGTAGATCTTCACGAAGTAGGCGATCTCCTTGCCCTTACAAACTCCTTGGTTCAACTCCACAGTCTTTGTTGGAGGCTCCCAAGTGACACCTAGCCAATCTAGGAGACACCACTCTCCAAGAAGTAACAAATGGTGTGTTGATGATGAACTCCTTGCTCTTGTGCTTCAAATGATAGTCTCCCCAACACTCAACTCTCTCTCACAGGATTTGGATTTGGTGGAAAGATAATTTGAGTGGAAAGCAACTTGGGGAAGGCTAGAGATCAAGATTCATATGGTAGGAATGGAATATCTTGGTCTCAACACAAGTGTAGGTGGTTCTCTCTCAGAAAATATAGGTTGGAAGTGTAGGTATGTTCTGATGGCTCTCTCCACGAATGAAGAGTGGGTGGAGGGGTATATATAGCCTCCACACAAAAACTAACCGTTACACACAATTTACCAATCTCGGTGAGACCGAAGTGAAAGACTCGGTTAGACCGATTCAGCAAACCTAGTGACCGTTAGGGTTTTCGGTGGGACTGAGATGCAACTCGGTAGGACCGATATGGTTAGGGTTAGGGCATAACGTAATCTCGGTGTGACCGATTACACAAACTCGGTGGGACCGATTTTGGTAGTGAGCTAACCAGAGAGTTGGTCAGGTAAACTCGGTGGGACCGATCGCTCATTTCGGTGGGACCGAAATGTTACGAAAGAGAAACAGAGAGTTTACATTGCAATCTCGGTGGGACCGATCGCTCATCTCGGTAGGACCGAAACGTTACGAGGGGAAACAAAGAGGTTACAACCCCATCTCGGTGTGACCGAAATCCCTATCGGTGAGACCGATTTGCCTAGGGTTTGTGGCAGTGGCTATAACATTTGAAACTCGGTGGCGCCGGATAGAAAGAATCGGTAGGGCCAAGTTTGACTTTTGATTTAGGTCATATGTGGACGTGGGAAGGTAGTTGAGGGTTTTGGAGCATATCACTAAGCACTATGAAGCAAGAACCTCATTAAACAACACCTCATCCCTCCTTGATAGTATTGGCTTTTCCTATAGACTCAATGTGATCTTGGATCACTAAAATATAAAATGTAGAGTCTTGAGCTTTGAGCTTGAGCCAATCTTCTTGTCCTTAATATTTTGAGGGGTCCACATTCCTCATCCATGCCATGCCATTCATTGAGCTTTTCCTGAAATATTAATCTTGGAATAGCATTAGCTCAATGAGCTATATGTTGTTAGGAATTACCAAAACCACCTAGGGATAGTTGCACTTTCAGCAACCATAATCTCTAATTGTCCTTGCAAACATGTTTCATTCATAATAGGCTGAATCAGGAATGATGAACTAATCATATTTACAAAAACAAGATAGGTTGAGTTCATACCAGCTTCTCTCATCTCAATCAGTCCATCATATATCGTCATTATTGCCTTTCACTTGCACGACCGAACGGTGTGGATAATAATAATAGTGCACATGCATTGGACTAAGCTGGAATCTGTAGGCATTTAATACAAGGGAGAAGACAAGGTAATATGGGCTCTTGGTTAGGTCAACAATAATGCATATGAGAGCCACTCAACATTTTCATCATGGTCTTCTCCTCTCGACCCCCAAATAAAATAAATAAAATTATTTACACGGGAAATCTCCCAACAAGCAAAAGAAGAATGAGAAATCTTTTTGGGTTTTCTTTTAATTATTACTACTACAAGCATGGAAAGTAAACTAGCTAAAAGCTACAACTAATTATTTTTTGTTTTTCTTAAGGTTTTTCAAACACACAAGAAGAATGCTGGAACAGAAAATAAACTAGCATGGATAGTACAATGAAAAAGTATGAGCACTGACAATTGAAATGAGTGTGTGTACATGAACGCAATGTCCGTGAGAAATACGTACTCCCCCAAGCTTAGGCTTTTGGCGTAAGTTGGTCTATGGCCACTGATGGCCTGGTGGATATCCAAAGTTGTAACTGGGGTCATACTGAGATGCAACAACTAATGCCTGACGAGCTGCAGCTTGGAGGCAAGCTGCCTCTGTCCACCTCTCATATTCGTTTTCTTCCTCCCTGGTTATAACATATCTCCTTTTTGCCTGAAAGTCAAAGAAAGTAGGAGCGGGGAGGGGAAACATGGACGGTGCGCCGTCTGTCAAAGATTAGTCGGTACTGGAGGAATTGTTCATTCCTCTCAACAAACTGATGGCGAACCATGGCATTATAATCTAGGTAAGTAGGAGGTAACTCTATATCATTTCGATGTATGGGTATATTAAGATAATTAGCTACACGAGTTGCATAAATTCCACCAAACAAATCTCCACTTACACTGTTGTGATGTAACCTTCATGCAAAAATGGCCCCCAAGATATATTGTTTATCACATAATACCTCACTCTTGAGGATACTAAGATCTAGAACGCACATGTGACAAGCCTCATCTTTACTGTTAATGCATCTACCAATGAAGATAGCAAAATAATGTATGGAAGGGAAATGAATGCTCCCTATGGTAGCTTGTGTGATTTATCTATATTCCCCCACCGTAATACTAGCAAGAAAGTCTTTATATTCAGATTTGCGAGATTCACTAACATCGCCCCACTGCGGGAGGTTACAAGCAATATTAAAATCTTCTAGGTCCATGGTATATGATTCATCATAAAGATCAAATAAAACAGTGTGAGAATTGCACAAGGATGTCAATTTAAACCTTCTCACAAAGGAATCAGTTAGGTAGTGGTATTGCCGGCACTTATCTAACACGGAGTCCTCAAGATCAGCATTACGCATATACGCGTCAAATTCATCCTTGATGTCTGCTTGGACCATAAACTCCTCTAACGGCCATTCACAAGGCCGCACTTGAGCTTCCCTTGGTGGTTCATCGTCCTGCTCACGTAACACGAGCCTTGGTCCCTGCTTCCATGAGGAACCGCCTTGGTACATTTTCCTGAACATTTTCCTTCCTCTAAAAAATTTCTGAAATTTTTAGTGACTCAAAATAAAAGTGAACCAAACTCAAGAAGATTGATAGCTACTCCCACAAGTGCCTAGAGGCTATATCATGCATTAAAACTAGTTTTGACCATATACATTTGACATGCAAGCTCAAGAACAGGGTCATCTAAGCAGCAAAAAATTGTAATAAATAAAGCACTAGAACAAAAACTAATTGGACCATTGGAGGAGTCACATACCGAAGAACAATCCCTTAAAGCAGTTTTGTGAATGGAGCTTTGAGCAAGGAGATCGAAAATGGCAGCAAGATGAGCTAGAACACGGGTTTGAGCCGTGGGATGATTTTTCTAGAGGAACACAAAGTGTGTGGGTGCTGGAATAAGTGGAGGGGGGCCACGTGGGGTCCACATGGTAGGGGGGCGCCCCAGGGGGGTGGCCGTGCCCTGGACCCTCGTGGCCAGGTGGTGTGGCCCCCTGGTGTGTTCTCAGTGCCAGATATTCTTAAATATTCTACAAAAAATCATATTTCATTTTCAGGACATTTGGAGAAATTTTATTTTCGGGGTATTTTTTATCACAAGGATAATTCAGAAAACAGACAGAAAATACTATGTTTGCTTTATTTAATCTAAATAACAGAAAGTAAAAGGGGGGTACAGAGAGTTGTGCTTTCTAACTTCATCCATCTCACGCTCATCAAAAGGAATCCACTAACAAGGTTGATCAAGTCTTGTTAACAAACTCTTTTCGAATTGCATGAAACTTGAGAATTTTCGAATAACACTAAGTTACCTCAACGGGGATATGAACGTCCCCAACAATAAGAATATCATATTTCTTCTTGACAGTAGGAAGAGGAAATTCAAAACCTCCAATAGTAATAGTTGAAAATTTTCCAATAGAATTGATACTGTGGACTTGAGGTTGTTTCCTCAGAAAGTGTACCGTATGCTCATTACCATTAACATGAAAAGTGACATTGCCTTTGTTGCAATCAATAACATACCCTGCAGTATTCAAAAAGGGTCTACCAAGAATAATAGACATACTATCATCCTTGGGAATATCAAGAATAACAAAGTCCGTTAAAATAGTAACGACAGGTATAGCAGTTGATTGATCGGCCATCTGCAAAGATATTTCAGTAGGTGTCAACTTATTCAAATCAAGTCTACGATATAAACAGAGAGGCATAACACTAACACCGGCTCCAAGATCACATAAAGCAGTTTTAACATAGTTTCATTTAATGGAGCATGGTATAGTTGGTACTCCAGGATCTCCTAGTTTCTTTGGTATTCCTCCCTTAAAAGTATAATTAGCAAGCATGGTGGAAATTTCAGCTTCCGGTATCTTTCTTTTATTTGTGACAATATCTTTCATATACTTAGCATAAGGATTCATTTTAAGCATATCAGTCAAATGCATACGCAAAAAGATAGGTTTAAACATTTCAGCAGAGCGCTCAAAATCCTCATCATCCCTTTTCTTAGATGGTTTAGGAGGAAAAGGCATGGGTTTCTGAGCCCATGGTTCTCTTTCTTTACCATGCTTCCTAGCAACGAAGTCTCTCTTAGCATAACATTGATTCTTTGATTATGGGTTATCAAGATCAACAGCAGGTTCAATCTCTACATAATTGTTATTGCTAGGTTGAACATCAACATGAACATCATCATTAACATTATCACTAGGTTCATGTTCATTACCAGGTTGTGTTTCAGCATCAGAAATAGAAATATCATTGGGATTCTCAGGTGTGTCAACAACAGGTTCACTAGAAGCATGCAAAGTCCTATATTTTTTCTTTTTCTTCTTTTTAGAAGGACTAGGTGCATCAACATTAGTTCTGTGAGAATCTTGCTCAATTCTCTTAGGGTGGCCTCGGGATACAAAAGTTCCCGAGTCATTCTACCCCCTCTAGTCACAATAGAAGCATGTTTCTTATTATTTAATTCATTGAGCAAATCATCTTGAGCTTTAAGCACTTGTGCTACTTGAGTGGTAACCATAGAAGCATGTTTACAAATAAGTTTAAGCTCACCTTTAACTCTGGACATATAATCACTCAAGTGTTCAACAATATAAGTATTACGTTTCAATTGTCTACCAACATAAGCATTGAAGTTTTCTTGTTTAACAATAAAATTATCAAACTCATCTAAGCATTGGCTAGCAAACTTATAACAAGGAATAACACCTTCATCAAATCTATAGAGAGAATTTACCTTTACTACCTGTGTCGGGTTATCAGGACCAAGTATCTCTTCAATAGGTGATAAATTGTTAACATCTTCACCTTTAATACCTTTTTCTTTTCCTTCCGCTGTTATTCCACTTAGATGGCCTGAAGCCATACTTATTGTAATAAGCTCTCTTTTGAGACATTCGATGTAATAAGTGTGTGATTGCTACTTTGTAATACCCACGATGCGGCTATATCTCCCACGTGTTGGAGCATGACTTAGAGGCATAACCGCATAGTAGGTATGTTGCAAGAGGGGTAATCTTTACACATCCCATGTACTGAATAAGAAGGGATAAAGAGTTGAGTTACAATCGCCACTTCACACAATACATGAATAAAGCATTACATCATCCAGAATACAATGAAGGTCCGACTACGGAACCAAAATAAAGAAAGACCACCCCTAATGCTAGATCCCCGATCACCCCGACTGGGCTCCACTACTGATCAACTGGGAACGAAAACGACACAACGAAAAAGATCTTCATCGAGCTCCCATTTGAGCTGGGTTGCGTCACCTGCTCGGTATCATCGGCACCTGCAACTGTTTTGGAAGTATCTGTGAGCCACGAGGACTCAACAATCTCACACCCGCGAGATCAAGACTATTTAAGCTTATGGGTAGGAAAGGGTAGTGAGGTGGAGCTGCAGCAAGCTCTAGCACATATGGTGGCTAACATATGCAAATAAGAGCGAGAAGAGAAGCAAAGCACGGTCGTGAACTAGAAGTGATCAAGAAGTGATCCTGAAACTACTTACGTTCAAGCATAACACAAGAACCATGTTCACTCCTCGGACTCCGCCAAGAAGAGACCATCACGGCTACGCACACGGTTGATGTATTTTAATTAAGTTACGTGTCAAGTTTACTACAACCGGACATTAACAAATTCCCATCTGCCCATAACCGCAGGCATGACTTTCGAAAGTTCAAAACCCTGCAGGGGTGCCCCAACTTAGCCCATCACAAGCTCTCGCGGTCAACGAAGGATATTCCTTCTCCCAGGAAGACCCGATCAGACTCGGAATCCCGGTTACAAGACATTTCGACAATGGTAAAACAAGATCAGCAAGACCGCCCGATGCGCCGACCTCCCGATAGGAGCTGCACATATCTCGTTCTCAAGGCAACACCGGATGAGCGCTCCATACAACTAAAACCAACCCTCAAGTTTCCCCGAGGTGGCGCTGCAAAGGACTCTAGTTCGGACCAACGCTTAGACAAGCGCTGGCCCGGGGGGGCTTAAAATAAAGATGACCCTCGAGAGAGCGACTCCCAAGGGAAAAGTAGGTGGTGGTGAGGCAAATGGTAAAACCAAGGTTGGGCCTTGCTGGAGGAGTTTTATTCAAAGCGAACTGTCAAGGGGTCCCCATAACACCCAACTGTGTAAGGAACGCAAAATCAAGGAACATAACACCGGTATGATGGAAACTAGGGCGGCAAGAGTGGAACAAAACACCAGGCATAAGGCCGAGCCTTCCACCCTTTACCAAGTATATAGATGCATTAATCAAATAAGAGATATTGTGATATCCCAACATATCCATGTTCCAACATGGAACAAACTTCATCTTCACCTGCAACTAGCAACGCTATAAGAGGGGTTGAGCAAAGCGGTAACATAGCCAAACAACGGTTTGCTAGGGAAGGTGGGTTAGATGCTTGACATGGCAATATGGGAGGCATGATAAAGGAAGTGGTAGGCATCGCGGCATAGCAATAGAGCGAGCAAATAGCAAGCAAAGAGAGAAGTGATTTTGAGGGTATGGTCATCTTGCTTGAGATCTCGCAAGGAAGACGAACGAGTCCATGAAGAAGACAAACGGACGTAGACGAACGGATCCTCACAAACGCTACGTTATCGGAACCAACCCGAAGAAACAACACCAGAAAGAAGCACACAACATAGTAAACAACCAACACATGAACATGCCATGATGCACAATCAAGTATGATGCATGACTGGTTTAAAGAGGCATGGCATGGCAAAATGCACAAACAATCCTACAAATTAAGTGGAGCTCAATTTGCAACTCCGTTGCATATTGAAGAAAACACCACATCCATTATTTAGTTCTCTCTCATTTATGTACCCAACAAGATTAAATGTTGTTAAACATGGCAAGAGGTGAAGCAAATGAAAACTACCTATCTAGGCAAGTTTAAATGAGGCCGGAAACAACGAACAACAATTCCGGTAAATCCCCATATGCATATTTTATATTTGGTGCTGTTCTTCCCTAAACCCAATTTTAGAGTTGTTAAACATACAATAAAAGTGCACCATGTTAAACTAGGCATTTTTCTACCCCATTTACATATAAAGTTTATTAAGTTTGGAGCTACGGTTATTTAGTTATGAAATAAACCATTTTAACATGGCATAAAAGAAAATTTAATCAAACAACATTTTAAACATTTCAAACATGCAAGAAAGTTGGATATTATGAAACTAGACAAAATTCTAAGCATATTTCATATATAAAGTTTTAACATGTGATGCATAGTTTGTGAGATATTAAATGTATGAACATGAGGGTCTTTTCTGTAAAACAATGTTCTCTGGATAAATAGACAATATCGCAGGCAAGGGGAAAAAACACATCAGGCCGAAACTAAAACTGGAGGAGGCCCAATAGAAGAGAAAAAAGGCGCCGGGGGGAGCTGCTCACATTGGGCTCTAGGGAGCTGGGCCTTGCTGGATCCCGGATGGCCTTGAGCGCTGGAAGGCTTGCAAGCGGTGTGGCAGCCCACGCGGAAGGGCGATGCATCAACAGCGCGGGCGAGCGCTCTGCTCGACTGAACAAAGCAGACAGCAGCAGGGGCACGAGGTTCAGAGCAGCAGCGGCGGCGGCGGATACGAGCGATCCAGGTGCGGGGCGTCGTTCTCCGGCGAGGAGCGGGCAGACGGCGGCAGAAACGGGGCGGCGGTGAGGAACCCTTGGCGCGAATCCATGGCGGCGCTGGACGCCGGTGACGAGGCTGATATGTCTCCAACGTATCTATAATTTTTGATTGCTCCATGCTATATTATCTACTGTTTTGGACATTATTGGGCTTTATTATCCACTTTTATATTATTTTTGGGACTAACCTATTAACCGGAGGCCCAGCCCAGAATTGCTGTTTTTTGCCTGTTTTAGGGTTTCGAAGAAATGGAATATCAAACGGAGTCCAAACGGAATGAAACCTTCGGGAACATGATTTTCTCACCGAATACAACTCAAGAGACTTGGACCCTACGTCAAGCCAATTAACAGGAGGCCACGAGGTAGGGGGCGCGCCTGCCCCCCTTAGGCACGCCCTCCACCCTTGTGGGCCCCCTGTTGCTCCACCGACGTACTTCTTCCTCCTATATATACCCACTACCCCCAAACGATCAAAGATGGAGCCAAAAACCTAATTCCACTGCCGCAACTTTCTGTATCCACGAGATCCCATCTTGGGGCCTGTTCCGGAGCTCCGCCGGAAGGGGCATCGATCACGGAGGGCTTCTACATCATCATCCCAGCCCTCCGATGAAGTGTGAGTAGTTTACATCAGACCTACGGGTCCATAGTTAGTAGATAGATGACTTCTTCTCTCTTTTTGGATCTCAATACAATGTTCTCCCCCTCTCTTGTGGAGATCTATTCGATGTAATCTTCTTTTTGCGGTGTGTTTGTTGAGACCGATGAATTGTGAGTTTATGATCAAGTATATCTATGAATAATATTTGAATCTTCTTTGAATTCTTTTATGTATGATTGCTTATCTTTGCAAGTCTCTTTGAATTATCAGTTTGGTTTGGCCTACTAGATTGGTTTTTCTTGCCATGGGAGAAGTGCTTAGCTTTGGGTTCGATCTTGTGGTGTCCTTTCCCAGTGACAGAAGGGGCAGCAAGGCACGTATTGTATAGTTGCCATCAAGGATAACAAGATGGTTTTTTTTATCATATTGGATGAAACTATCCCTCTACATCATGTCATCTTGCTTAAGACGTTACTCTGTTTTTAACTTAATACTCTAGATGCATGCTAGATAGCGGTCGATGAGTGGAGTAATAGTAGTAGATGCAGGCAGGAGTCGGTCTACTTGTCTCGGACGTGATGCCTATATACATGATCATACCTAGATATTCTCATAACTATGCGCAATTCTGTCAATTGCTCAACAGTAATTTGTTCACCCACCATAGAATACTTATGCTCTTGAGAGAAGCCACTAGTGAAACCTATGGCCCCCGGGTCTCTTTCTCATCATATCAATCTCCATCACTTTATTATTGCTTTGCTTTTACTTTTTACTTTGCATCTCTATACCAAAGATACCAAAAATATTATTTATCATCTCTATCAGATCTCACTTTCGTAAGTGACCATGAAGGGATTGACAACCGCTAAGCGCGTTGGTTGTGTTGAGCTATTGTTTTTGTGTAGGTATGAGGGACTCGCGCGTAGCCTCCTACTGGATTGATACCTTGGTTCTAAAAAACTGAGGGAAATACTTACGCTACTTTGCTGCATCATCCTCTCCTCTTCAGGGAAATCCAACGCGGTGCTCAAGAGGTAGCAAGAAGAATTTCTGGCGCCGTTGCCGGGGAGTCTGCGCAAAAGTCAACATACCAAGTACCCATCACAATCCCTATCTCCCGCATTACATTATTTGCCATTTGCCTCTCATTTTCCTCTCCCTCACTTCACCCTTGCCGTTTTATTCGCCCTCTCTCTCTATCCCCGCTCTCTTCCTCTATTTGCCTCTTTTTGCCCGCTTGCTTTTTGTTTGCTTGTGTGTTAGTTTGCTTGCTTGTCGTTATGGCTAGTCTCATATCTTCTCCGTTGTCTCCCGAGAATGAAGTTCTAAATTTTAAACAAAGGTTAGGAGAAAACTTAAAAGATGCCTGGGTGAGAATAATGGAATCTCATCGTAATTGTACCTCTGAAATAAATCTGAGAATTTTGCTTCGCAATTTTTATGTCAGATTAAGTATGTCTCATAGACAACTCTTGGATTGCGTTGCCAAAGGCAATTTTATTGAAATCAATCCCCACATTGAACTTGAAATTATAGAAGGGATAGTGGAAACACTACCTCAACAAAAGGGGCCTCATCCTACTCAGGAAGAGACACAAGTTTTTGAAAAAAAATGTGAAGTTACTAAAATCTTGCAGAAATCTCTTGAACCTCTTAAGAACATTAGTGGAAATATTCACCGCATGAATATGTTGATTACCCTTTGCAATAAGCGGTTGGATTCTTTAGATCTAAAAATTTCAGAATATGAAGGGAAATGTAAAGAACCTCCTGGATTCGAGCTTGATTCCGCTAAAAAAATGAAAACCAAAGATGGCAATACCTAGATCTATCCTTGCTTGTTATGCCTAGCTAGGGGCGTTAAACAATAGCGCTTGTTGGGAGGCAACCCAATTTTATTTTTATTCCTTGATTTTTTCTCCTGTTTAGTAATAAATAATTTATTTAGCCTCTGTTTTGGTTGTGTTTTTTGTGTTTAATTAGTGTTTGTGCCAACTAGAACCGTTGGGAAGACATGGGGAAAGTCTTGTTGAACTTGCTGTAAAAAACAGAAACTTTAGCGCTCACGAGAACTGCTGTCATTTTTATTTGGAAAGTGATATTTAGTTAATTATTTTTGCAGATGATTAATAGATAAATTCCTCACGTCCAGCAATTTATTTTAGAATTTTTGAGGTTCCAGATCTTGTGCTAGCTACAGATTACTACAGACTGTTCTGTTTTTGACAGATTCTGTTTTTCGTGTGTTGTTTGCTTATTTTGATGAATCTATGGCTAGTAAAATAGTTTATAAACCATAGAGAAATTTGAATACAGTAGGTATAACATCCATATAAATAAATAATGAGTTCATTATAGTACCTTGAAGTGGTATTTTGTTTTCTTTCGCTAACGGACCTCACGAGATTTTCTACCTTAAGTTTTGTGTTGTGAAGTTTTCAAGTTTTGGGTAAAGATTTGATGGATTATGGAACAAGGAGTGGCAAGATCCTAAGCTTGGGGATGCCCATGGCACTCCCAAGATAATCTAAGGACACCTAAAATCCAAAGCTTGGGGATGCCCCGGAAGGCATCCCCTCTTTCGTCTACTTCTATCGGTAACTTTACTTGGAGCTATATTTTTATTCACCACATGATATGTGTTTTGCTTGGAGCGCCTTTTATGATTTGAGTCTTTGCTTGTTAGTCTAGCACAATCATCCTTTCTGTACACACCTTTTGGGAGAGCCATACATAATTTGGAATTTGATAGAATACTCTTTGTGCTTCACTTATATCTTTTGAGCTCTATAGTTTTACTCTAGTGCTTCACTTATATCTTTTGAGTTTTATAATTTTTCTCTAGTGCTTCACTTATATATTTTAGAGCACGGTGGTGGATTTGTTTTATAGAAACTATTGATCTCTCATGCTTCACTTAGATTATTTTTAGAGTCTTAATAGCATGGTAATTTGCTTAAAATCCTAATATGCTTGGTATGCAAGATTAATAATAAAACTTTCTTATGAGTGTGTTGAATACTAAGAAAAGTTTGATGCTTGATGATTGTTTTGAGATATGGAGGTAATAATATCCAAGTCATGCTAGTTGAGTAGTTGTGAAATTGAGAAATACTTGTGTTGAAGTTTGCAAGTCCCGTAGCATGCACGTATGGTAAACGTTATGCAACAAATTTGAAACATGAGGTGTTATTTGATTTTCCTCCTTATGAGTGGCGGTCGGGGACGAGCGATGGTCTTTTCCTACCAATCTATCCCCCTAGGAGCATGCGCGTAGTACTAAGGTTTTTGATGACTTGTAGATTTTTGCAATAAATATGTGAGTTCTTTATGACTAATGTTGAGTCCATGGATTATATGCACTCTCACCCTTCCATCCTTGCTAGCCTCTTTGGTACCGTGCATTGCCCTTTCTCACATTGAGAGTTGGCGCAAACTTCGCCGGTGCATCCAACCCCCATGATATGATACGCTCTTTCACACATAAACCTCCTTATATCTTCCTCAAAACAGCCACCATACCTACCTATTATGGCATTTCAATAGCCATTACGAGATATATTGCCATGCAACTTTCCATCATTCCGTTCATCATGACACATTCATCATTGTCATATTGCTTAGCATGATCATGTAGTTGACATAGTATTTGTGGGAAAGCCACCGTTCATAATTCTTTCATACATGTCACTCTTGATTCATTGCATATCCCGGTACACCGCCGGAGGCATTCATATAGAGTCATCTTTGTTCCAGTATCGAGTTGTAATCATTGAGTTGTAAATAAATAGAAGTGTGATGATCATAATTATTAGAGCATTGTCCCAAGTGAGGAATAAAAAAAAGAGAAAGGCCATAAAAAAGAGAAGGCCCAAAAAAAGAGAAAGGCCATAAAAAAGAGAAGGCCCAAAAAAATGAGAGAAAAAGAGAGAAGGGACAATGTTACTGTCCTTTTACCACACTTGTGCTTCAAAGTAGCACCATGATCTTCATAGTAGAGAGTCTCTCATGTTATCACTTTCATATACTAGTGGGAATTTTTCATTATAGAACTTGTCTTGTATATTCCAACAATGGGCCTCCTCAAGTGCCCTAGGTCTTCGTGAGCAAGCAAGTTGGATGCACACCCACTAGTTTCTTTTGTTGAGCTTTCATACATTTATAGCTCTAGTGCATCCGTTGCATGGCAATCCCTACTCCTTGCATTAACATCAACTGGTGGGCATCTCCATAGCCCATTGATTAGCCTCGTTGATGTGAGACTTTCTCCTTTTTTGTCTTCTCCACATAACCTCCTCATTATACTCTATTCCACCCATAGTGCTATGTCCGTGGCTCGCGCTCATATATTGCGCGAAAGTTTATAGGTTTGAGATTACTAAAGTATGAAACAATTTCTTGGCTTGTCATCGGGGTTGTGCATGATGAGAGCATTCTTGTGTGATGAAAATGAAACATGACTAAACCATATGATTTTGTAGGGATGAACTTTCTTTGGCCATGTTATTTTGAGAAGACATAATTGCTTAGTTAGTATGCTTGAAGTATTATCATTTTTATGTCAATATGAACTTTTGTCTTGAATCTTTCGGATCTGAATATTCATATCAAAATTAAGAAGAATTACATTAAAATTATGCTAAGTAGCACTCCGCATCAAAAATTATGTTTTTATCATTTACCTACTCGAGGATGAGCAGGAATTCAGCTTGGGGATGCTTGATACGTCTCCAACGTATCTATAATTTTTTATTGCTCCATGCTATATTATCTACTGTTTTGGAAATTATTAGGCTTTATTATCCACTTTCATATTATTTTTGGGACTAACCTATTAACCGGAGGCCCAGCCCAGAATTGTTGTTTTTTTGCCTGTTTTAGGGTTTCGAAGAAATGGAATATCAAATGGAGTCCAAACGGAATGAAACCTTTGGGAACGTGATTTTCTCACTGAATACAACTCAGGAGACTTGGACTCTATGTCAAGCCAATTAAGAGGAGGCCAGGAGGTAGGGGGCGCGCCTGCCTTCCCCCCAGGCGCGCCCTCCACCCTCGTGGTCCCCCTGTTGCTCCACCGACGTACTTCTTCCTCCTATATATACCCACGTACCCCCAAACGATCAAAGACGGATCCAAAAACCTAATTCCACCGCCGCAACTTTCTGTATCCACGAGATCCCATCTTGGGGGCCTGTTCCAGAGCTCCGCTGGAAGGGGCATCGATCACGGAGGGCTTCTACATCATCATCCAAGCCCCTCCGATGAAGTGTGAGTAGTTTACTTCAGACGTACGGTCCATAGTTAGTAGCTGGATGGCTTCTTCTCTCTTTTGGACCTCAATACAATGTTCTCCCCCTCTCTTGTGGAGATCTATTCGATGTAATCTTCTTTTTGCGGTGTGTTTGTTGAGACCGATGAATTGTGGGTTTATGATCAAGTTTATCTATGAATAATATTTGAATCTTCTCTGAATTCTTTTATGTATGATTGGTTATCTTTGCAAGTCTCTTCGAATTATCAGTTTGGTTTGGCCTACTAGATTGGTTTTTCTTGCCATGGGAGAAGTGCTTAGCTTTGGGTTCGATCTTGTGGTGTCCTTTCCCAGTGATAGAAGGGGCAGCAAGGTACGTATTGTATCGTTGCCATCGAGGATAACAAGATGGGGTTTTTATCATATTGCATGAAACTATCCCTCTACATCATGTCATCTTGCTTAAGGCGTTACTCTGTTTTTAACTTAATACTCTAGATGCATGCTGGATAGTGGTCGATGAGTGGAGTAATAGTAGTACATGCAGGCAGGAGTCGGTCTACTTGTCTCGGACGTGATGCCTATATACATGATCATACCTAGATATTCTCATAACTATGCTCAATTATGTCAATTGCTCAATAGTAATTTGTTCACCCACCGTAGAATACTTATGCTCTTGAGAGAAGCCACTAGTGAAACCTATGGCCCCCGGGTGTCTTTCTCATCATATCAATCTCCATCACTTTATTATTGCTTTGCTTTTACTTTGCTTTTACTTCTTACTTTGCATCTCTATACTAAAAATACCAAAAATATTATTTATCATCTCTATCAGATCTCACTTTCGTAAGTGACCGTGAAGGGATTGAGAACCCCTAAGCGCGTTGGTTGCATTGAGCTATTGTTTTTGTGTAGGTACGAGGGACTCGCGCGTAGCCTCCTACTGGATTGATACCTTGGTTCTCAAAAACTGAGGGAAATACTTACGCTACTTTGCTGCATCATCGTCTCCTCTTCGGGGAAATCCAACGCTGTGCTCAAGAGGTAGCAGGGGCGCAGGGGTCCAGGACCCGTGAGGAGGCGAGGGGCGGCCATGGCGTTCCGGGAATTGGGCGGCTCGATGAAGACGAGCAGCAGCGGACAGGCGCGGATCCTGCAGAGGGACTTGGCGTGAGGTCTTGGGGCTCCGGCGACGAGACCTGGCGGCGTTGCAGGGAAAGGAAGCGGAGGGACTCCGGCATGACAGGGAGCTCGGCGAACGGGGTCAAGCCGGAGGACAGGCGTCGTGGTTCGGGAATGGAAGGCAGGGCACGGATCTCTGGAGGCGGAGCTCGACGTGGAGGCCAGCGGTGGCTTGACTCCGGTGACGTGGGGTTGATGCAGAGCTCTGGCGCAAGGATCCATTCCAGGATGAAACAACGTCGGGCATCCATGGTGACGGAGTACCTAGGAGGGAGAGGGATTAGAGAGAGGGAAAGACGAAGAAGAGGACAGGAGGAGGAGGCAGGAGCAGGGGGGCTCGGTTGCTGCTGCTGTTTGTGTGCTCCGGCGCAGGCGGAGCCATCAGCGAGGAGAAGGGAGGTGAGGTGGCTGTGACCTTGCAGGTGACTGTGCTCGGGATCGAGGAGGGAGATGGGGGAGCGCTGGTTGGTGGATTGGATCGGGGGAAAACAAGGAGGGCGGCTGGTTGGTCCGATGCTGAAAACAAGGAGAGTGGCGGCGGCGTGGGGATGGGATGGATGGGACAAGGTCCCTAGATTTAGGGTTAGGGGCTATATATAGCATGTAGGTGAAAGGAGAGGGATTTGGATCATGGGATCGAAATCCGACGGACGAGAATGAATATGCTAAGGAGTCCAATAAATAAAATGATGATATTTTGTTGATGTTTGGGGATGATCCAGACACAACGGTGACGACTGCCCGGGTCGGGTTCGGGACAACTTTCGGACGCGCACGTGAGGGGGTCGATGCACTATGCAATGAAGGGTTTTGGGGCCTGGCGGTTGATAGCAGACTGTGCAGAAAGCTTTGGGCTGACTGAGGAGAAGAGAGAGAGGCCCGACAACTGTTTCCGGAGATCGAAAATGCCCGATGATTTGACCGACTATACTGCCGCTATAGTTATCCGTTGGGGCATCAAACAGACTCCAAATGCGATGAAACTTGACAGGCGGTCTACCTACACCATAATAAGACCACACACCAATTTTCATCCCATTCCGAGAACATTTCTCGGCCACTTATAAAATAATATTTCGGACATGCCGCGGGCGCGTGCGAGTGTGGTTGGACTCAAAACGGACAGCGGAGAGAGCGGGGGAACCCGAACGGATGCAAGTTTTGAAAACATGATGATGCAATGTGGATGGTGACATGGCAAGATGCAACATGCAAACGAATGACAGGGCAACAACACGAATAACTGGAAGACACCTGGCGCAACGGTCTCGAGGCGTCACAACACTCCACCACTATGAGAGGATCTCGTCCCGAGATCTAGGATGGCACCGGAGGGAAATGGAAGAGGAAGAGAAGAGGTAAAACTAAGTTGCTTATTTGACAAATGAGTCAAACCAAAGAACCTTGAGAGGTTGAACAAATTGAAAGAAAGAATACAACGAAGATGAACGAAGTTGAAAACACTCTGTTAAATAAGAGGAACAAGGAACATTACTAGAACCTTGTAGGTTGAAGGGCAAGATATATATTGAAACCACTCCGCTTAAGTCAAGATAGAGAAGGATTAAGAATGATATAATTTGGACAACACTCCAACTGAAAAGAAAAGGAATTGAATAAGAACTTGATAAGATGAGAAGATACTTGATGAAATCAACAACACACTGCCTCTGGAACTATTGAAAGAATGGCACTCCGGTTGAGAAGGGATGGAAAACTTGATAAGATGAGAGAACTTGAATGAAGGACATGACACTCCGGTTGAATGGATAACCAAAAGGAAAGAACATGATCTTTGACAAAACGAGATGATGGGTGAATATAGCAACAATACAAAGCCTCCGGAATGAATGTATGAGTGGAATCAAAAGAACGGAGGAGAAAACCACATCTTCTGCCTTAACTGAACTTGAAAAAAACATCTTTATGAGAAAAATCGAACGGAGTTGTTGGAAAACCAACAATGAAAAGAGTAAGCTTACAGTGGGTTTATGGGAAACATCTCAAGACTATGACGTGAAATTCTGCCACTATGGAAACAAAAGATTGGATTGATATCACCAAGGAGATGAGAGACTATTTCACCGGGAGGATAAATGAAGAACTTGGATCATTTATAAGCACCATAGATAGAAACAATCCTTAGGGAAAGCTTTAGGTGGAATATAACCCAAGATAATTCCAATTAAGAGATTGATGGGTTGCAAAGGAACTCATGAACAGATTGAAAATGATGGGTTTAAAATATGTCATTCCGGACAACTTGTGAATCATGAAACACGAAGGGAAATTGTCAAGAATGACATAACACCACCGCAAGAGGCAAGATAGAAAGAATTGCACTTTGAAATGCAAGATGAAACATGTATTGAGCACCATGTTTATTTTAGAGTATAGCTTGGCGGATCTTAACTTCAAGAGAAATATTGAAGAGCAATAGAAGAATGCAAAGAGTCCTTGACGGACTACCATGTAGAACCTCCATGAAGAACTCCGGTAACAAAATGATGACCAAATGAAAGGAAAGAGAAGTTGAAAACATAAGGTGAAGCCTTGTAATGATTAGAAGGAGCTTCATGATGATATAACTGAGAAAAACTTGGAACTCAGGAAAAGAAAGGATGAAACAATTTAAACCAAGAATTTGATGAACCTCCGGAATAAGGAATTGAATTTACTCGATGAAACAAGAATAAGAATTAAATTATTCTTATCCTTCACCAATTTAAATTGATGACAAGCAATGGATTTGGCATACTACTTATTCTCGTTTAAAGGATTAAGAGAGATATAGCTTAAACTTGAGAAGGTCTTCAATGAACCACCGGTAGGATTGGAAAGAAAGAAAGAATGGAATGATACAATAACAACGGAAGAGAATTCTTGAAAGAACCACCGTAAAAATTGAAAATGAACGAAGAAAAGATAAAGAAACACCGGGAAGAATTATAAAAAGAACAAAGATACTTGAGAGGTTTTAGCTACATGAGAACGAAAAGATCACGAGCTGATAAGAGAAAACTTGAATGATGCACCGGTAAGATTTGGAGAATGATAGGTGAAAGCTGAGAATGAATAAATCTGAGATGATGGGCTCCGAGTGATCAAACAAAAAAGACTCCTGAATTGCTCTGGATAGGTGGAAAGAATTCTCACATTCAAAAACAATTATGAGTGGATGGCATCAAGCTAGAACTACGCATCTTCGAGAGAACAGACCAATATTTGAGAGAAACTCTTCTTCGATCTTCAAAATTCGAGAATGACGACGAGAAAAACCACCTTGAGTTGTTGAGGCACTCCGGAATGAAAATTGGAAAGGTTAAACCAACAATGAAAATAATTTGAAAGATCTTGGAGAAAGACATATGACTGATGATAATTCATTCTTACGCCAAACTTTGAGATGAATTTGAAAAGCTCCGGGAGAATTAGAAGAGACAGGTAAGATCCTGGGAAAAGACCTGTGGGTTAGGGCCCACTCAATGAAACACCGTTGAATGACTGCTTGAAAAGAGAGATTGCGCCAGTTGAATTAAATGTCTTGAATGAGATAACAACCTCAAGATAACTTGAACGTATCCAGAATGGAAACGCGAATCTCCTGAGATATCTTCAGTACTCGAGAACAAATGAATGGCGAGAAGTGGATGGCTAAGAGGTGCACCGGCATGATAAAACATTTGAAACGAGGAAAAGGATAAGATTAACATCAAAAACTTGAATCAAAACCACCGGAGAAGAAAATAATGTAGAATAATACACTTGAAGCTCCGTTAGTATCTTCTTGAGAATCACCGAATAAGAACATGAAGGAAAAGAATGAAGAAAGTTCACATCAATAAAATGGATACTTGATTAAGATATATGAGTCCTTGAAGAAACAAGGGTGGGAGGGCGGGAAAAAAACAAAGACAACTTGGGACGGATGAAGCAAACACCGTTGCGAAACTTAGAGTTGATTTTGCGAATGTTGAAAATGATCGGATCCACTTGAAGAGAAACACGCCGGTTGAAAAGGATTGAGATGACAATCTCGATTATCATTAAGGATTAGTAATCACATATAAATGTGAGAACACCACTTAGGAAAGGTATGGAATCAACACTTGACATTGAAGCAACTCGAATACCACAACTCAAAACAGAACAAGGATTTGGCTTGCAGAATAAGTCGGAACAAACATATGATAGAGATTTCGTCCGAAGTTTTCGTGGTGGGGCCCACACGTGCTCGATCGTACAGCACCATCATGTACAAGGCAGTGCACATGACATACGAAGCGTCCCCGAGTCAGCATAGCCAGGACTCTTTAAGACACAATGAGACCACTATAAAACCAACCGTGGATAGGCTGACCACTAGACGTCCAACCCCAATCTCATATCATGCATCTGTCGGAAAGATATCCTAGGAGCTACTTGAATTCCCACTTATAAACTCCCGAAACTTTCTGGTTATGCAATCAGGTGTTGGGGATACATGAGAAGCATAATATCTCACCCAAACTAACAAATCCTACATCCAGCTGTATCCATCCTTCAACACATAACCAACAAACCTTCGGAAATCATTTACCTCAACCTTCAAAAAGCATCCGTTATATGAGTTATGGCAATACTCCCAAACTCCCGCCCCAGTACTGGGTGGCGTCGAGGTTATCTCACCAACAACTGCATAAAAGAGATTTTCAATGTCGGGAACTCAGGTATTCCAGAACGGCAACGATAAAATTGTGATGACACCACCTCGTAGCTCAACTCCCCAGGACACTGCCACAACCCCTAAATGTTAGGAGGCACCAAGAACAATGTTCTCGTCACAAAACCATTGGAACGATTCCAAGATACCCGCGTGATCCTAAAAAAATTCGTGAAATTTGAGAAGAGAAGAGCCAAAACTCTACGTCAGGAGGCCTCACCAGAGCGACGAAGGGACTGAGGAGTAAAAAGAATCCTACTCTCTGATATATATATATATATAATCCTATAAGACTAAAAACATTTTTCTAGACTCAACAACACCAGCGATTCGATCAAGCAGGGGGCTCCAAAGTCGGGGAAGGCTCTGATTACCAACTTGTAACACCCACAATGCGGCTATATCTCCCATGTGTCGGAGCACGACTTAGAGGCATAACCACATAGTAGGCATGTCGCAAGAGGGGTAATCTTTACACATCCCATGTACTGAATAAGAAGGGATAGAGAGTTGGCTTACAATCGCCACTTCACACAATACATGAATAAAGCATTACATCATCCAGAATACAATCAAGGTCCGACTATAGAACCAAAATAAAGAAAGACCACCCCTAATGCTAGATCCCCGATCGCCCCGACTGGGCTCCACTACTGATCAACTGGGAACGAAAACGATACAACGAACAAGATCTTCATTGAGCTCCCATCTGAGCTGGGTTGCATCACCTGCTCGGTATCACCGGCACCTGCAACTGTTTTGGAAGTATCTGTGAGCCACGAGGACTCAGCAATCTCACACCCATGAGATCAAGACTATTTAAGCTTATGGGTAGGAAAGGGTAGTGAGGTGGAGCTGCAGCAAGCTCTAGCATATATGGTGGCTAACATATGCAAATAAGAGCGAGAAGAGAAGCAAAGCACGGTCGTGAACTGGAAGTGATCAAGAACTAATCCTGAAACTACTTACGTTCAAGCATAACACAAGTACCGTGTTCACTTCCCGGACTCCGCCGAGAAGAGACCATCATGGCTACGCACACGGTTGATGTATTTTAATTAACTTACTGTCAAGTTTACTATAACCGGACATTAACAAATTCCCATCTGCCCATAACCACGGGCACGGCTTTCGAAAGTTCAAAACCCTACAGGGGTGTCCCAACTTAGCCCATCACAAGCTCTCACGGTCAACGAAGGATATTCCTTCTCCCATGAAGACCCGATCAGACTTGGAATCCCCGTTACAAGACATTTCGACAATGGTAAAACAAGACCAGCAAGACCGCCCGATGCGCCGACATCCCGATAGGAGCTGCACATATCTCGTTCTCAGGGCAACACCGGATGAGCGCTCTGTACAACTAAAACCAACCCTCAAGTTTCCCCGAGGTGGCGCTGCAAAGGACTCTAGTTCGGACCAACACTTAGACAAGCGCTGGCCCGGGGGGGCTTAAAATAAAGATGACCCTCGAGAGAGCGACTCCCAAGGGAAAAGTAGGTGGTGGTGAGGCAAATGGTAAAACCAAGGTTGGGCCTTGCTGGAGGAGTTATATTCAAAGCAAACTATCAAGGGGTCCCCATAACACCCAACCATGTAAGGAACGCAAAATCAAGGAACATAACACCGGTATGACGGAAACTAGGGCGGCAAGAGTGGAACAAAACACCAGGCATAAGGCCGAGCCTTCCACCCTTTACCAAGTATATAGATGCATTAATCAAATAAGAGATATTGTGATATCCCAACATATCCATGTTCCAACATGGAACAAACTTCATCTTCACCTACAACTAGCAATGCTATAAGAGGGGCTGAGCAAAGCAGTAACATAGCCAAACAACGGTTTGCTAGGAAAGGTGGGTTAGAGGCTTGACATGGCAATATGGGAGGCATGATAAAGCAAGTGGTAGGCATCGCGGCATAGCAATAGAGCGAGCAAATAGCAAGCAAAGAGAGAAGTGATTTTGAGGGTATGGTCATCTTGCCTGAGATCTCGCAAGGAAGACGAACGAGTCCATGAAGAAGACAAACGGACGTAGACGAACGGATCCTCACAAACGCTACGTTATCGGAACCAACCCGAAGAAACAACACCGGAAAGAAGCACACAACATAGTAAACAACCAACACATGAACATGCCATGATGCACAATCAAGTATGATGCATGTCTGGTTTAAAGAGGCATGGCATGGCAAAATGCACAAACAATCCTACAAATTAAGTGGAGCTCAATTTGCAACTCCGTTGCATATTGAAGAAAACACCACATCCATTATTTAGTTCTCTCTCATTTATGTACCCAACAATATTAAATGTTGTTAAACATGGCAAGAGGTGAAGCAAATGAAAACTACCTATCTAGGCAAGTTTAAATGAGGCCGGAAACAACGAACAACAATTCCGGTAAATCCCCATATGCATATTTTATATTTGGTGCTGTTCTTCCCTAAACCCAATTTTAGAGTTGTTAAACATACAATAAAAGTGCACCATGTTAAACTAGGCATTTTTCTACCCCATTTACATATAAAGTTTATTAAGTTTGGAGCTATGGTTATTTAGTTATGAAATAAACCATTTTAACATGGCATAAGAGCAAATTTAATCAAACAACATTTTAAATATTTCAAACATGCAATAAAGTTGGATATTATGAAACTAGACAAAATTCTAAGCATATTTCATATATAAAGTTTTAACATGTGATGCATAGTTTGTGAGATATTAAATGTATGAACATGAGGGTCTTTTCTGTAAAACAACGTTCTCTGGATAAATAGACAAAACCGCAGGCAAGGGAAAAAACACATCGGGCCGAAAATAAAACTAGAGGAGGCCCAACAGAAGAGAAAAAAAAGGCGCTGGGGGGAGCTGCTCACGTTGGGCTCTAGGGAGCTGGGCCTTGCTGGATCCCGGATGGCCTTGAGCGCTGGAAGGCCTGCAGGCGGTGCGGCAGCCCACGCGGAAGGGCGATGCGTCAACAGCGCGGGCGAGCGCTCTTCTCGACTGAACGAAGCAGACAGCAGCGGGGGCACGAGGTTCAGAGCAGCAGCGGCGGCGGCGGATACGAGCGATCCAGGTGCGGGGCATCGTTCTCCGGCGAGGAGCGGGCAGACAGCGGCAGAAACGGGGCGACGGTGAGGAACCCTTGGCGCGAATCCATGATGGCGTTGGACGCCGGTGACGGGGTGTAGGGGTCCAGAACCGTTGAGGAGGCGAGGGGCGGCCTTGGCGTTCATGGGACTTGGGCGGCTCGATGAAGACGAGTAGCAGCGGACAGGCGCGACTCCTGTAGAGGGACTTGGCGTGAGGTCTTGGGGCTCCAGCGACGAGACCTGGCGGCATTGTAGGGAAAGTAAGCGGCGGGACTCCGGCGCGGCAGGGAGCTCGGCGGACAGGGTCGAGCCTGAGGAGGGGCATCGTGGTGCGGGAATGGAAGGCAGGGCACGGATCTCTGGAGGCGGAGCTCGACGCGGAGGCCGGCGATGGCTTGACTCTGGTGATGCAGGGTTGATGTAGAGCTCGGGTGCGAGGATCCATTCCAGGATGAAGCAACATCGGGCATCCATGGTGACAGAGTACCTGGGAGGGAGAGGGATTAGAGAGAGGGAAAGACAAAGAAGAGGACGGGAGGAGGAGGCAGGAGCAGGGGGCCTCGGTTGCTGCTGCTGTTCACGTGCTCCGGGGCAGGCGGGGCCGTCAGCGAGGAGAAGGGAGGTGAGGTGGAGGTGGCCTTGCAGGTGACTACGCTCAGGATCGAGGAGGGACATGGGGGAGCGCTTGTTGGTGGATTGGATCTGGGGGAAAACAAGGAGGGCGGCTGGTTGGTCCGATGCTGAAAACAAGGAGAGTGGCGGCGGCGTGGGGATGGGATGGATGGGACAAGGTCCCTAGAATTTAGGGTTAGGGGCTATATATAGCATGTAGGTGAAAGGAGAGGGATTTGGATCATCGGATCGAAATCCGATGGACGAGAATAAATATGCTGAGGAGTCCAATAAATAAAACGATGATATTTTGTAGATGTTTGGGGATGATCCGGACACAACGGTGACGACTGCCCGGGTCGGGTTCGGGACAACTTTCGGACGCGCACGTGAGGGGGTCGATGCACTGTGCAAGGAAGGGTTTTGGGGCTTGGCGGTGGATAGCAGACTGTGCAGAAAGCTTTGGGCTGAGAGAGGAGAAGAGAGAGTGGCCCGGCGACTGTTTCCGGATACCGAAAATGCCTGACGATTTGACCGACTATACTGTCGCTATAGTTATCCGTTGGGGCATCAAATGGACTCCAAATGTGATGAAACTTGACAGGCGGTCTATCTACACCATAATAAGACCACACGCCAATTTTCATCCCATTCCGAGAACATTTCTTGGCCACTTATAAAATAATATTTCAGACATGCCGCGGGCGCGTGCAAGTGTGGTTGGACTCAGAACGGACATCGGAGAGAACGGGGGAACCCGGACGGATGCAAGTTTTGAAAACATGATGATGCAATGCGGACGGTGACATGGCAAGATGCAACATGCAAACGAATGACAGGGCAACAACATGAATAACTGGAAGACACCTAGCGCAACGGTCTCGGGGCATCACATACTCTGTTATAAATCCTTCAAGTACTGTGTGTGTCAGCATTACCGATCCAGGGATGACACTTATGCACAGATATTCGACCGTTTGAGGTTGGATCGCTACAAGATGGTATCAGAGCACACGCTGAATGTAGGAAACGACCACTAAGATAAGCCATAGGTCACTCTTCTCTACCCATTTCTGACTCCTCTCCATTTTCTACTCTACAGGATGGCGGACACAAGGAACAAATTTACACAGCCGGATGAAGACATGCCTTTTGGATGAAACTTGAAGGAAGTCACTAGTTACCTAAACATTGGAATACCAAGCTTCACCAGGACCTACCCCGCCACTTTACCAGAAGAGGAGCGTTGGATGATTCGAGTTCAAGTTCGAGGAAGGACCTTCACGCCAGTAACTGAGCCCATAGAGTTTTCCTTTGATGCACCAACCTGGAGCCTAGGAAAGAGCATGGCAGCCCACATTGCTATGGGACGCATCGGCGAAGTTTATCACAAGGAGCTTAAGGACACTATCTACCTGATATGTGGGTGCCAAGATGAGCAATGGGAGATGATCAGCACTAGGAAGGATAGGTCCATTGCAGCCTTCATCCAGGAGTTAAATCATCACATTCGTTGTTAGGAGAACCAGATGTGCGCAAGCATGATATATAGATCTGAAGAAGTTGATGACTAGGAACATGGAGCTGGAAGAGGAACTCAAGTCTACATACGACGGATACAAGGAGGAAATCACCGTACTAGTGGAGATGAATGACGACCTGACAAGGAAGCTAGGAGTATTCATGGGAGACCCTGCGCCAGGAGGAGATGATGACCACCCCAAGGACTACATCATCATCGACGACACCGACTACGACCCCAGTGATGATGATTATGAAGACGAAGCTGGAGCAGATATCATGGAATCTTCTACCGATCAAAATTTCTAGTAGACCACCATATTATTAGTAGTATTCCCCATGTATACATTAGTAGTCCGAGCACTGTAATGATAGTTAGATCGATTGTATGCCCTTGCTTGAAATTGTTTTTGAGTGATATTGATTGTGTTTGTCTCATGTGCATATGAGTAGTGTTTTCTCACTAGACCTCATTAAATTCTAGTTCTCTCCTCTCTAAACCCATTAGATGCCTCCGAGACGTGACCCCGGATTTTCCTTCCCACCGGAGCTCACTCAGTTGATCCAACAGTAGAATACACTGATGCAGTTGCTAGTTCAGAATCAAGGCAACAACAAGAACAATGTAGGATCGAAAGTATGTCTAGAGGGGGGTGATTAGATTACTTGACCAAATAAAAATCTAGCCTTTTCCCAATTTTAAGTCTTGGCAGATTTTAGCAACTTAGCACAAACAAGTAATTCTAAGAGTATAGCTGCGGAAAGTAAAACAATTGCATATGAAGGTAAAGGGAGGAGATTGGAGGGAGCAAATGCAATGTAGACATGGAGATTTTTGGCGTGGTTCCAATAGGTGGTGCTATCGTACATCCATGTTGATGGAGACTTCAACCCATGAAGGGTAACGGTTGCGCGAGTCCACAGAGGGCTCCACCCACGAAGGGTCCATGAAGAAGCAACCTTGTCTATCCCACCATGGCCGTCGCCCATGAAGGGCTTGCCTCAATTGGGTAGATCTTCACAAAGTAGGCGATCTCCTTGCCCTTACAAACTCCTTGGTTCAACTCCACAATCTTGATGGAGGCTCCCAAGTGACACCTAGCCAATCTAGGAGACACCACTCTCCAAGAGGTAACAAATGGTGTGTTGATAATGAACTCCTTGCTCTTGTGCTTCAAAAGATAGTCTCCCCAACACTCAACTCTCTCTCACAGGATTTGGATTTGGTAGAAAGAAGATTTGAGTGGAAAGCAACTTGGGGAAGGCTAGAGATCAAGATTTATGTGGTTGGAATGGAATATCTTGACCTCAACACAAGTGTAGGTGGTTCTATCTCAGAAAATGTATGTTGGAAGTGTAGGCATGTTCTGATGGCTCTCTCCTCGAATGAAGAGTGGGTGGAGGGGTATATATAGCCTCCACACAAAATCTAACTGTTACACACAATTTACCAAACTCGGTGGGACCGAATCATGAAACTCGGTCGGACTGATTTGGTTCATAATGTGACCATTAGGGTTTTTGGTGGGACCGACATGTCAACTCGGTGGGACCGATGTCATTAGGGTTAGGGCATAACTTAATCTCAGTGAGACCGATTACACAAACTTGGTGAGACCAATTTTGGTAATAGACTAACTAGAGAGTTGGTCAGGCAAACTCGGTGGGACCGATTCGCTCATCTCGGCTGGACCGAAACGTTACGAAAGGGAAATAGAGAGTTTGCATTGCAATCTCGGTGGGACCGATCGCTCATCTCGGATTGACCGAAATGTTATGAAGGGAAATAGAGAGATTATAATCCTATCTCAGTGAGACCGAGATCCCTAACGGTGAGACCGAAAAGACTAGGGTTTCTGGCAGTGGCTATGTCAAGAGAACTCGGTGGCGCCGGATAGAAAATTTCGGTGGGGCCGAGTTTAACTTTTGGTTTGGGACATATGTGGATATGAGAAAGTAGTTGAGGGCTTTGGAGCATATCACTAAGCATTTTGAGCAAGAACCTCATTAAGCAGCACCTCACCCCCTCTTGATAGTATTGGCTTTTCCTATGGACTCAATGTGATCTTGGATCACTAAAATGAAAAACATAGAGTCTTGTGCTTTGAGCTTGAGCCAATACTTTTGTCCTTGGCATTTTGAGGGGTCCACTTTTCTAATTCATGTCATGCCAATCATTGAGTTTTCCTGAAATATTTATCTTGAAATAGCATTAGCTCAATGAGCTATATGTTGTTAGGAATTACCAAAACCACCCAGGGATAGTTGCACTTTCAAACAACAATAACAACAACCCACCACCACCACCAGTTGACAACTTAAACTGTTTTCTGAGGTTACAACCGCCGGTGTTTTCCAGTAGCACCGAGCCCATAGTTGCAGATGACTGGCTACGCAGGATTGGAAGGGAGTTGACCACTGCAGGTTGCACAAATGCTGAGAAGGTGCGTTTTGCCGCACACCAATTGGATGGACATGCAGCCTCATGGTGGGAGAATTACACAACCACCTTCCCTATAGCCAATGTTACTTGGGAGCAGTTTCAGCAAGCATTCGGCACTGCTCATGTTTCCACTGGAGCTATGAGCATGAAGAAGCATGAGTTTCGCAACTTACGCCAGGGCAACCGTATTGTAGGGCAGTACGTGGAGAAGTTTAGCAAGTTAGCTCGCTATGCCCCGGATGATGTGGCCACAGATCCGTGAAGCAAGAGAAGTTTATGGATGGGCTGAATGATGAGATGGGTGTGCAGTTGATGGTGGCGACATTTAACAACTACCAGGAATTGGTAGATAAGGCCCTCATGATTGAAGGATCAGCAGCAAATTGAGAGTCGCAAAAGGAAGTATGGACAAGGGAAGTACAATTCACGAGCTCAACAGAAGCCTCGTTTCACCCCGAACTCGGGAGGGTTTACCCATAACCATGGAGGCCATACCCACAATGGAGGAATTTCACATAACCACAGTAGCCCCAAGAATGGAAAGACGAATGGAGCAGGCAGCAACCAGAACCGCTCTAACCCAAGCACGCCCACCAAGAAGGATTTAAGTCACATCACTTGTTTCAAGTGAGGAAAGACTGGACACTACGACACCGAGTGTTCTGAAGCAAAGAATGGAAATGGCAATGGAAGCTCTGGGAAGAAGCCCAACCCTTTCAATAGGGGACAGGTGAACCACGTGAACGTGGAGGAGGTTGAACAACAGCCCGATGCAGTAATAGGTAAGTTTTTGGTTAAGTCATCTACTGCAATCATTCTTTTTGATATTGGTGCATCACATTCATACATTTCAAGGGGATTTGTCGATAAGTATAAGTTTCCCACCAAAGTTCTTAGGACACCTATGTTAGTAAGCTCACCCGGAGTGGAGTATATGACAAGCAGTGGATGTTTTCAGATGCCATTGACCATAGGTAGGCATGTTTTCCCCTCAAACTTAATAATCTTGGAATCACAAGGATTGGACGTGATACTCGGTATGGATTGGCTATCAAAGTATGGAGGAAACATTGATTGTGCCAGTAGGTCAATTCTACTCACCACACAGGAGGGGGAAAGGATTAAGTATGTATCCAGGCATACTCCTAAGAGTACTCATGTAAATTCCCTCACGGGAGTTGTTCAGGAAGAAGTGCCCGCAGTAAAGGATTACCCAGATGTATTTCTAGAGGAACTACCAGGCATGCCCTCGGATCGAGACATTGAGTTTTTGATAGATTTATTGCCAGGCACCAGACCAATATCAAAGAGACTATACCGGATGCCCGCAAATGATCTGGAGGAGATTAAGAAATAGATTAAGGAGTTATTGTAGAAAGGTTACATTCGACGAAGTTCGTCACCATGGGGAGCCCCAGTGCTCTTGGTTGAGAAGAAGGATAAATCTCTGAGAAATTATCGCGCGTTGAATGAAGTGACGATCAAGAACAAGTACCCACTGTCGATGATCAATGATTTGTTTGACTAGCTGCAAGGAGCTAAAGTATTTTCCAAGATCGATTTATGATCAGGATACCACCAGCTGAAGATTCGAGAACAAGATATACCTAAGACAGCTTTCACCACATGGTACGGGCTGTATGAGTACATGGTTATGTCATTCAGATTGACTAATGCCCCTGCCTATTTCATGAGTATGATGAACAAGGTGTTTATGGAGTTATTGGATAAGTTTGTTGTGGTGTTCATTGATGACATTTTAGTATACTCGAAGAACGAAGAAGAGCATAAGGAGCATTTGCGCTTAGTTCTCGACAAGCTAAGGGAACATCAGTTATACGCCAAGTTCAGCAAATGTGAGTTTTGGTTGAAAGCAGTTGGATTCCTTGGACATGTTATATCAGGAGAAGGTATAGCAGTAGACCCTAATAAGGTCCAGTCAGTCACTGAGTGGTTGGCACCCACCTCAGTTGGAGAGATCCATGGTTTTCTGGGACTCGCGGGATATTATTGGAGATTCATTGAGAATTTCTCTAAGATTGCAAAGCCCATGACAGAGTTGTAGAAGAAGGACACCAAGTTCAAATGGACGGATGAATGTGAGGCAAGTTTTCTGGAGTTGAAGAAATGTTTGACTATGGCCCCAGTGCTGATTCTGCCAGATATACGCAAGGACTTCCAAGTGTATTGCGACGCATCTTGTTTAGGACTTTGAGGCGTGCTTATGCAAGATGGAAGAGTTGTTTCGTATGCCTCACGACAGCTTCGACCACATGAATTGAGTTATGCAACACATGATTTGGAGTTAGCAGCCATAGTGCATGCACTCAAACCCTGGAGACATTTTCTTATTGGAAACCGTTGTGGTGTGTACATGCATCATAAGAGTTTGAAGTACATTTTCATGCAGAAGGAGTTGAACCTCAGGCAAAGGAGATGGTTGGAGCTTATAAAGGATTACGATATGAAGTTGCACTATCATCCAGTCAAGGCCAATGTCGTAGCAGACGCTTTGAGCCGGAAGAGTTACGCCAATACCCTCGTAAGCGGAGGATTGCCAATGGAGTTAGTTGAAGATCTCAGTGAGCTACGTTTGGAGATAGTCCCTAGAGGTTTTGTTGCATCATTAAAATTCAGTCGACATTATTGGGAAAATTTCGAGAAGCTCAGAAGGATGATAAGGAAATTGCTGAGATAAAGGAGAAGATGAGCAAAGGAAAGGCCAAAGGTTTTCGTGAGGACAAGCACGACACCTTATGGTTTGAGGACAGTGTTTACGTGCCCAATAATGCAGAGATTAGGAAGTTGATACTTCAGGAAGCTCACGACTCACCATACTCGATACACCCTGAAAACACCAAGACGTGTTTGGATTTGAAGGAACGTTTCTGGTGGACTGGTATGAAGAAGGATATTGCCGAGTATGTAGCCGTATGTGATGTATGCCAGAGAGTGAAGGCAGAACATCAGAAGCCAGCAGGATTACTACAGCCTATGCCGATACCCCAATGGAAGTGGGACAAGCTTGGCATGGATTTTATCACTGGATTACCCAGGACCCGATCGCTATATGATTCTATTTGGGTAGTAGTGGATCGCTTGACCAAAGTGGCTCACTTTATCCCAGTGAAAACCACCTACACCAGTGCGAAGTTGGCCAAGATATACATGAACAGAATCGTATGTCTGCATGGAGTTCCGAGGACTATTGTATCAGATAGAGGAACCCAGTTTACTTCAAAGTTTTGGCACCAGCTGCACCAGACTCTGGGCACCAGGCTAGAGTTCAGTACAACTTTTCAGCCGTAAACAGATGGACAGACCGAGAGAGTCAATCAGATTCTGGAGGACGTGTTGAGAGCTTGTGCGCTTGATTATGGATCTAGTTGGGATGATAATTTTCCCTACGCAAAGTTTTCATACAACAACAGTTACCAAGCTAGTTTGAAGATGGCACCTTTCGAAGCCTTGTATGTACGAAGGTGCAGGACACCGTTGATGTGGGATGAAGTTGGAGACCGCCAGTTGTTTGGACCAGATTTAATCAAAGAGTCAGAAGAGAAGGTTAAGCTGATTCGAG